>NW_028258403.1:15592500-15847500 GCF_053883595.1 Heterocephalus glaber
TAAAATAAACTACTACTGAAATCAGAACAAACATAGCTTAAAAATGAATGAAAAGCCAGGTGTTATGGTATATACCTATAATCCCAGCCACTCAGAAGGATGAGGCAGAAGGATCACAAGGTTCAAGCCGAGATTGGGCAATTTAGTGAGACTCTGACTTAAATAAATTTAACATTTAACCTGCAAATTCTTTCACACATCATTTGTGATTCTGCTCCTTATAAACATCTGTCACACTGAACATAAGCACTCTCCAGTGTGGTGGCCACTGGCCGAATGTGGTTACTGTGCACCTGCGATGTGGCGAGTCTGAATTGAGTTGTCACATGTGAAATGTGCACTAGAGGACTGAGGTCGGATCTCAGTGGTACAGGCTTGCCTAGCACAAGGGCCTGGGTTCAACCCCAGCACAGGGAGAGAAAAGGGAGGGAAGAGGGAAGAGGGAGGGAAGCCTCTAGTTTCTTATTAATCAATCCTACTTTTGTTTTCACATCAACAGCCTAAAAGAAAAAACTCAAGAGAAAAGCCTAACATCTAATAATTGTTAGACAGAACTTTTTCATGAAATATAATTGCTGCCGGGGAGTTAGCTCAGTGGTTCTGCCGCCTGCCTCCCAAGTGCAAGGTCCAGAGTTCAATCCCTGGTACCAAAAATTAAAAATTTAAAAAAAAAAAAAAAAAAAAAAAAAAAAAAAATATATATATATATATATATATATATGTATGTATAAAAAATTGCTAAGGGCTGGGGATGTAGCTTGAGGCTGAGTTCGATTCCTGGTACCAGAAAATATATATATAATTGCTAAGCCAGGCATGGTGGTGCACACCTGTAATCCCAGCACTTGGAGGCTGAGGCAGGAGGACTGCCTTGAGTTCAAAGCCAGGCTGGGCTACATAATGAGTTCAAGGCCAGCCTGAAGTACACAGTGAGAGCCTGTCTCTAAATACATATACATATACATACATATATATATATATATATATATATATATATATATATATTACTTACCTGCTTTGTCTTCATCCTCAGAATCAGAATCAAAATACACATCATCATAGTACTTTTCTGGAGCTATTCCAATTTTTTCATTTCCTGAGGAAGACACTATTCAAGACAGAAGTAAAGTTTACAGACTAAAGAACACATAATAAACAAGGAAAAAAAACCATTCCATACACTCTTCCATCACTTCAGAGTAATACCAACTTATCCACTATCCCATTTGGATGGTGAATTATTTTCACATCAGTGACTTACGCAATTTTCATGCCCTACGCAACTAAAGAAATCCCCATGCCAGAGATTTAGCTCAGTGGTGATGCTGCCTGCCTTGCAAACGCAAGGTCCTGAGTTCAATCCCTGGTACTGCAAAGAAAAAAAAATAAAACACCCTTCCTAGGACTGGAGATTTAGCTCAGTGGCACCACACCTGCCTCATAAATGCAAGATCCTGAGTTTGATCCCCAGTACCAAAAAAGAAATGCCCTTCCTGATTAAGTGTCCCTTTCTTTTTTTTTTTCTGTACCAGGGATCAAACTCAGGACTTTGCGCTTGCGAGGCAGGCACTTTGCCACTAAGCTAAATCCCCAGACCCCAATTAAGTGTTCCTAATTAGGAGAAAATTATTCTTTCTCCCTTCTCATAAATCTAATTAAGTGAAAAAGCCATGTTTTTAGTTGCCAGCACACATATATCTACTTTCCAGCCACACAGTATACTGCAAAAAACAAGATAAACACCTTGTTTTTTGTGTTTGCTTTTGTTTTTGTTGTTTTTTTGAGACAGGGTCTCACTACGTAGCCAGATTGACCTTGAACTCAAGGTGATCCTCCCGCCTGGGTGCTAGGCTCACAGGCATGTGCCAGCCACCATGCCCAACCAACACCTTGTTTTAAGGGACCTTCACAGAAAGAGGCTAAGACCTCTACAGGACGACAAAGGGAATGAGTCAGGCCATCCTTTTCCTGCCTCTGCAGCACTGTACTCAGAGCTAGGCACTAGCCTGCACTCGTGTCATCCTATTTCTGCATCCCTACTTCTCCCTCTGAATTACCCCATTTTAGTATGATTACTACATGTTTTAGCTCTAATACACAGCATATCAGAACCAGTGAGAGGAGTCTGACTTTCACAAACTAGTGCTGAGTCAAGTACATTTTACATAAAGATCAAGTATCAAAATGAAATGTTTCATTACTTACTAAATGAGACAGGAATTTGTGGTGACACATCATTAAACCTGACATCAGTGCCACCTAACACTGAAAATACTTTTATAAGCTTGTGTCTTTTTTAATTCTGAAGTAAAAACTACAAAGGGAAATTATGCAAAGTAAACAATACTAATTAGTCTCCCTCCAACAACCAGATATTTCCCCACAGTCATCAAAGAAAACTCTAGCTTAGCTGCCAAACACATTTATTCCTTCACTTAACAAGTATTTCTTGAGCACCTTAGAAATTCTAGACACCAAAGAGCAAATATAAAAATTCTGCCCTCATGAACCTTACAATATATATGAAAACTGAACCAAAGGGGTACCTGTTCCAAGAGAAGAGAGCTTGTCCTCCATAGTTTTTATGGTGGAATTTAACTCAGCTTCCATTTCTTTTTCAAATTCATCTTCACTAGAGGACTCACTTTCTCCAGTAAGACACTCTCTGATGAGCTTTCGTTTCTGGTGAGGGGTTCCATGTAAAAGCACATCCACTTCATCTTCAGAGCTAGCATACATTTAAATGAGAAAGAACATGAATTCTAAATTAGTTGGACTAAGACTTATGGACAGGTACAACAGATAAATCCTCTTTTGCAACCCAGAATCCACTGTTCAGTATGAGTTTTGATACATATAAGAAGGAATAGCAGGCCGGGGATTTAGCTCAGTGGTGCCGCTGCCTGCCTCTCAAGGTCCTGAGTTCAATCCTCGGTACCAAAAAAAAAAAAAAAGAAGAAGAAATAGCATATGGACCAGGCACAGTGTGCATGTCTGTGGTCCTGGCACTCCTGGGGCTGAGGCAGGAGGAACAAAAAAAAGTTTGAGGCCAATGGCCGGGCATTTAGCTCAGTCAGTAGCGCCGCACCTGCCTCACAAGCACAAGGTCCTGAGTTCAATCCCCGGTACCAAACAGGGATCAAACTCGGGGCCTTGTGCTTTTGAGGCAGGCAGCAGAACCACTGAGCTAGATCCCCAGCCCCTTCAAATGTATTTTTTTAATGTTATGTAACCTTTCCTCTTATACATGCTATACATTTCTAAACTATTTGCTGTTAAACAATGAATTTTTTGGGGGGGGTACTGGGGATTGAACACAGGTCCTTGCGCTTGCACAGAAGGCGACGAAACCACTGAGCTAAATCCCCGGCCCATAAACAATGAACATTTTTACATCTGTTATCTTCTTGGGATAAATGCCTAGAATTAGATACAAATATCTTTATGGTTCCTTATATAATCACACTGCTTTCCAAAAATCATTGCACCAATTCGTACTTCCATCAGAAACAGAAAGTTTACTTCACAGAACCAGGAGGTGTTTTCAACTGTAGACATTTTGCTTAGCATACACAAAGCACTAGGTACCATCCCCAGCACCACAAAAAATAAAAAAAATTGTTTATTTACAGTGCTACAGAGAACTGTAAGAAGAGAAAGATAAGGGGTGGGGATGTAGATTAGCGGTAAAGTGCTTGCCTAACATGTGGGGGGGGGGGCAGTGCAAACTGTATTCCAGATTCACCTTGCTTTAACTCAGATTCCCCACCAGCAGTATTACAACAGAATTAAACTAGACATCAGGAGGAATGACATGTTAACAAAATGAAGTGCCTGACATTTCTAACATAATCAGTAGTACATAATAGTCAATTATTAGGATTCAATATTTAATTATGGACTAGTGTATAGCTACAAAGTACAGTGTACCTAGGTTCACAAACTTAAGTCATTCCCACAATTCTGGAAAAGATGGCCACAGTCATGTTTGTCACCTAATGCAGAGTTCACAAATAAAAACAAAATTTTGCCAAATGCTTCTATTTGCAAACCAAACTATTTGCAAACAAAAGTGTTTAGGAACCAAGGTACTACTATAATCTGACTTTTATTTCTCTATTTTCTTATAGAACAATGCTCTTGAGGCTCCAGCAGGAGGTAAATCAGAAAAATGCAATCCACATGAGTAAACTTTGCTAATGACTGAGGCCTTAGCCAAAATCTACTCCAAAAAAAATCCCCCAACTGGCAGGTGGACTGGCACCCCGACCAGCATGCTCCCTTTCTCCATTACCACTCTTTTCTCCCAGGCCCTCTTAATTCTGCCTGTGCTGCCATATGCTAAGGATCTCCAGGCCCCCAAACCTTTTCTGTTTTGGTCCACCCTTACTCCTTCCAGGTCATTCCTAAATGACTCTCATCCCATCACTACCCAACTCAGGAGGCTTCCAACTCTCTGAGTACAATACTCAAAACAGCCTTCCACAATCTGGCTCCAATTTATCTTTTCAACCTTACCTCCCTTTGTCTACCTCCACGGTCCCTAAGGGTACATTTAACACGGTTAGAGACATTTTTGATTGTCCCCAGTGGGGGAAGGAGGAGCATGGAGGAGGGCTACTAAAATCTAGTGGACAGAGGCTAGGGGCACTGCTAAACATATCACAGTGCATAAGATATTCCCCAACAAAAAAGAATTATCTCACCCAAAATGCCTGTGCTGCCAGCCTTGAGGAACCCTGATCCTGTATCACAGTGTTACCGAAGGGTGGGAAGTAGATTATTTTAAGTAGCAGCCAAATAAATGGTCAGCCCACTAACACTGAATCCACTCCAGTGCGAATACAAAATGGTGCAGGCACCATGGGAAATAGCTTCGTAGTTTCTTTTTTTTTTTTTTGGTACCAGAGATTGAACTCGGGTCCTTGCGCTTGTGGGGCAGGCGGCAGGCTTGGTAGTTTCTTATAAGATTAAACATCCAACTACTACACAACCAAGCAACTGCACCCCTACGCCATTTATTTCAAAAGAATGATAACTTATGTTTACACAAAAGCCCAGAACTGAATGTTCACAGCTGCTTTATTCACAATTGCAAAACTCGAAACTCAGGTGTCCTTCAATGAGTAAACTGATAAACTGTGGAACACTACTGAGCAAAAAAAAGGGAATGAACTACTAATACATGCAACAACCTAGATAGCTCTCCAGAGAAATATGCTGAGTGAAAAAAACCAAAACCCAAAAGGTTACATAATACATGATTCTCTTCATACATTTCTAAAATGATAAAATTATAGAAAAAGAATAGTGGTTCCAAGGGGCTAAGTAGGGTGTGGAAGTGGAAAGGAAGTGGGCATGACTGTTGAAGAGCAGTAAGGGGGACCTGTGTGGTGGTGGCATGTCTATATTCTGGCTATGATAGTGTACGTAGTTTTTTAGTATCTTAATATTTGGAGGGCCAGGGGTGTAGCTCAGTGGGGTCGTGCCTGCCCAGCAAGCACAAGGTCCCAAGTTCGATCCCTAGTACCCAAAACAAAACAAAACCAAACAACAAAAACATAATATTCGGGGGAACAAGTAAAAGGTACAATATACAGTCTCTACTATTTCTTACAACTGCACGTGAATCTTCAATTATGCCAAAATAGTTTTAAAAAACTGAATCACATGGCAAGAGAATCTCTTTTTGCGAATCTTCTGCAATTCTTGTGATCATTTCGAGACAAGCTTGGCTTTTAGCACTGCTGGAAGAGGCAAAACGTGCTGGTTGAGTATACCAAAAATGCAAAGTTCTGACCACATCACCCAGGCCACTTCTTAGCTCTGTCTTTGCAAAGTGCAACCTTGAAGAACGAGAGAATGCTCCTTCCAGGATAGAGATGGCTTATTCATTTCCTGCTATGAAAAAGGTGGATTTTCTTTCCTTCTTTTTTTTTTAAGGTAGATTTTCTAAGCTTAAGTGTTCTTTAGCCACATGCCAACTCACTACTGAATGTGCAGCATTCACCTAGGACCTTTGGTGCCGCCTCTGTAAGGTCAAGAAATGAGAGCAAGCACAACACGACACTTGCTTATGCCCCAGAAACCTTGTGGCTTCTGCCAGCTCCCATCACACAGTAACAGGCACTAATGTATTAATTAGTACAATCAAATCCAAATAGACACTTCTCAAATACCAATCTTTTTTTTCTTTTTTTGAGCCTGAATCTCACAGCATTGCCCCAAACTGACCTTGAACTTGGAGTTCTCTATTCTCAGCCTCCTGAGTAGCTGGGATTATATATCAATTTCTCTTTTTACAATAACAAGTACTGGGGTCAGGACCTTCAACAGGCATATTAACAACATCGTTTTGTTTTCAAAATCAGCAGGCATTCTGTTTAACCCTGCCTTGTTTTCAAAGTATTTAACAGTCATATTACCGGTGGCAACTATCATAGGATTATAAAGCTTCTTAAAAGAAATGTAATTACAAAAATGTAAGGTCAATTAAGAAAAATATTAAATTAATATCAACGTGCAGATGCAGATGCTCATAACAGTAACTGAAATACAGGAAACACTGTCACAGTATATGCTAATCAAACTGAATTACTGAGGCCTGCATGTACCTCCTTTCACAGACAGGGCTCATTAACTGAAATTTTTTCACAGGGTACTCTATAATATCCATTTCCTCGCGCTTTTTTTTGGTACCGGGGATCGAACTCAGGACCCTGCACTTGCAAAGCAGGCGGCGGCACCACTGAGCTAAATCCCTGGCTCTTCCATCCTCACTCTTTACAACAGAAATCTTCACAGCACTGTGATCTTCCATGCCTACAACCTTCCCTCTGAATAATCAGGAAACACTGAGATTGAATAAAATACAGCTTCACAGAAAGCTTCATTGGATAGAATTAATGTTTTAAAGTTTATGGATGGGACCTACAGGCTGCAAAAAACGTAGCTACATGTGTCTGGAAATGTCTTGGCAAGAGAACCTCAAGTTTCCTTCAGATAAGGATAAATCCTCCCTACTGGAAATCTCCACGGGACTTCACTTACGCCCATGTAAGCCATCATTTTCTACAATGCTCTTCCAAGATACAACTTTTAGCTTATTTCCCCTATTCTTTTTTGGTACCGGGGATTGAACTCAAGACCTTGAGCTTGTGAGGCAGGCGGTGGAACCACTGAGCTAAATCCCTGGCCCTCCCCTATTCTAATATAAGCCCATGAAAGCCTAGGATCTTACGATTTACCTCTGCAGCCCAGACCAAACATACAATAGCCAAGAACGCCTATTCAATAGCCCCTTATTAGGCCAGGGATTTAGTTCAGTGGTTCCACCGCCTGCCTTGCAAGCGGAAGGTCCCGAGTTCGATCCCCGGCACCAAAAAAAAAAAATGACTTTGTCCATAGCCCCTTATTTCTCTTTGACAATGGAGTCTTCGGGATGGGCAAGCCAGAGGTTGGGGGTGTAATTCAGTGGGAGAGAGCTTGCTAGGCATGCGCGAGGCCCTGGGGTCGATGTCCAGCACCGCCAAAACAAAAACTTCACATTAAATTCTGTGCCCATTACCATAAGCTTGCAATATATCCCCATACTCAAATTTCCACTTTACAGATGAGAAACCGAGGATACGTGACAGTGGCTCCCTGGGATTCCAGGATAGCCCTCTTTCCCGTGCTGATGTCGGAGCCCTCTCCCGAAGGGCTGCTCTATCCCACCAGGACCCCCCTCCGCCTCCCAAGGGCGACAGACGGGCGCGACAGACGCCCGAACTACCAGCAGGCGCTGCGAGGAGGCGCCCGAAGGCCAGGCCTCAGCACGAAGCCTTGGGGGGCCGGGGAGGAGTGGGGCAGGGCACACCTGCTCAGAGCTGGCTCCTCGTCGCTAGGCTCTTCGACCGCATAGGGGTCGTAGTCGTCCTGGAGCCGGCTCATGGCGTCCCGGAGCGGCCCGCACTGACTCACACACCTCAGCGTCTCTGTTTACTCTGTAGTTACCGCCCCAATACGGCCTCGCGCCACTTCCGCCTGTACTTCCGGGTTCTCACGGCACGCTTGCGCAGACTATCCCCACGCGGAGAGGGGGCAGGGAAGAGACGGGCGAAGGGGACGGGGAGCAGGCGGGGAGGGGACGGGGAGCAGGCGGGGAGGGGACGGGGAGCAGGCGGGGAGGGGACGGGGAGCAGGCGGGGAGGGGACGGGGAGGAGGCGGGGAGGGGACGGGGAGCAGGCGGGGAGGAGCGCGGAGGGGGAAGGGAGGGGTTGGCGGAGGGGAGGGATTGGGAGAGGGGGGAGGCGGAGAGGGCGGGCAGGTCGCTTCCCAGCCCCACTAGTTCCCTTCTTGGCTTTGCTTTTGTGAAAACAACTACCTTATTAAACGAAAATAATGTTACCTTCTTAAGTGGCAGTCTCTGAGAAGAACACTAAGTTCAGTGTCTTCTGTGACCTACGAAAAAGAAATGTAGATGCTGAGAAACTCGTAGTCTGAAATCCGCTGGATCCCCCGGTGCCTCCTGCCCGAGATCCTCTGCCTTGCCTCACACTATTAATCTTCATTGCTTCCCTCTCCCCCTCTCGCTTGCGGTACTGGGGTTGAACCCAGGGAGCGATGAGCATCCCTAGCCTTTTTTACTCATTTTAAGACAACAGTCTTCACTAAATTACCTAGGCTGCGCTCAAATTGGTGGTGGTCTTACCTCAGCCTCCTGAGTAACTGGGATTATAAGATTACACTTCACCTGGCTATTCAGGCCTTTCTGACTTTTGTCCTGTCTGCCAGAAGTTGCCTTTTCTTGGCCTCCTCTCAGTCCCTTGCTCAGTGTGCACTTGATTCTACTCCAATTCATGTAAAACTATGATCAAATCAGTCTGTCATGCTTAACTCTCACTAACCTGTCATTTGGGACAGTGGTACCAGCCCTGACCTTTTATGGTGGACAACAGGGAAACTATCCCTCCCGAACTCTACAGGGCTCTCCTGTAAGTCACAGTGGAAGATACCTATTGAGGAAACTGTTTTCCTTTTCTGGAAATTGTGGCCCTCCTCGGAGATAGCCCTTATATCCATGTTCATAATGCTCCATAATTGAGCCAACTACCTTCTTATTCCCACATATATAAAACCGAGAAATTGTAAGGAGCTGGCAGTGGTTCCGAGGCCCCATACCAGCCAAGTGCTTTGTGGGGCTGAGGCTGCCTTCCTGCTTGGGGTTCTCTGTACTGTTGATCATCTGGTAGAAACAAAGCATGCAGTACACAGAAGCAAGGAGACGTCCCCAACCCCCTTCTCCAAAGTTTTAAGCCCTCCACCTCAAGTTTCTCTAACATCTCTACTCTTAGTTCATGCCTCCCTCCCTTCGACTCCATATTGCTTGCTCACTCTGTCTCTCCCTGTTCCATTTCACTATTGTGCCACAAAAAGGCCCACCTCCAAAATTTAAGGACTGAAATTGTTATGACCATAAATCCGCAATTTTGGCAAAGACTGCTCACCTCCCTGATGTTTGGAGTCCAAGCTGCGGACTGAAATTCCTTTCAGGCATTTTTCTCCACAAAGCCTTGGGCGCCCTCCTAGCTTGGGGGTCACCTCCCTCAGCCTCCCTACAAAGGCCCACCATTCTTCCCGAACCCAGGGCAGGGCAAGGCTCCTACCACACTCTACACATCAAGGTAGTCTCTTAAGCCACCGTAGATTCAACGGCAGGGAATTGGACTCCATCTCTGAACTGGAGGAGTGGAGGTCTAAAAGTTCTCAGTTTATCAAAAGAAATTGTGGCTGGGTGGGGTGGGTGGTGCATACCTGTGGTCCCAGTACACAGAAGACTGAGGCAGTTGGATCCTGAGTTCAAAATGAGACTGGGCTACCTGGAAGGAATCTGTCAAAGAAGAGGCGAATACTGTGGGTGACTCACCATGTAAATGCAAAGTGAAGGTTAGACAGATACAAAGAATATTTCAGGTATTGTTAGTTGACTATAAAACACAACAGTATATTTACAAAATTTTCAAGTGTTTTAAACACTGTTTTCTACCACTGTGCATAGTGATCTATTTTCAAGGTTAAAAATCTTGATTTTTTTTTTTTTTCTGGTACCAGGGATCGAATTTGGGTCCTTGCGCTTGCGCAGCAGGCAGCGAAACCACTGAGCTAAACCCCTGGCCCCCCAAAAGCCTGATTTTTAAAAAAGATTTACTAGGTGTAAATGCTGCACATGGTAAAGCATTGCTTTGTTGAGGCAGGGTCTAGCTACGTAGTTCAGGCCGGCCTTGACTCACTTCAATCCTCCCGCCTCAACCTCCCGAGTGCTGAGATTACAGAAGTGCGCCACGGTGGAAGCAATTTATGACATCCCTGCTCAGACAGATCCCAGGGAAAAACGATTCCCTGTTAAGGTGGTTAGGGAAATAAACCTTGCTATTTAACGTTTAATTGAAGGAAAAGGGGGAATTCTAACAAGTGTGTCCCGTGAAGATAAACTTGAAACTTCCCTCTCGCTGAATAAAAAGTGAGACAAACTCGGGTGGGGGTGGCGGCGTGCGAAGTCATCAAGGTGAGGGTGGCGGGGGCCGAGGTCTCCTTCTTGCCTCCCCACTTCATCCCAGAGCCCATATGGCACGTTCACCTGCGTCCGCCACGCCCCGGAGCCACTGGAACGCCGCTCTAATGCCGTAGTAGGCCGGGCATCGGAAAGGGGACGCGAGGGAGCTCGGTGACGTCACCGCAAGGGTGTGGCGTATGTAGATCAGCATGCATGCAGAGACAGCCGGTCGCTTTCAATTTGAGAAACCACGTCCCGAGAAGCCAACAGGTAAATGGTATCGAAGTAGTTTTCTGAGAATGGAGTATAGAATAAGGGGATCTGAGGGAGATTGGGTTCGGAGGCCCCCATGAGAAAGGAGACCATGACTTTAGAGTGTGTCTGGTTCCAGGGTTTGGGTCGAGGCGAGCTAATAATTCATACTTACCTGGCAGGGGAGATACCATGATCACGAAGGTGGTTTTCCCAGGGCGAGGCTTATCCATTGCACTTGGGATGGGCTGACCTCTGCGATTTCCCCAAATGCGGGAAACTCGACTGCATAATTTGTGGTAGTGGGGGACTGCGTTCGCGCTCTCCCCTGATAACTTTGTTAAAAAGTAGATATTTGATTGAAGTCGTCTGAGGAAAAATTTTAAGCTTGCAATTTGAACTTCATGTACTTTCTCATGTCAGTTATAAAATAGTGTGCTCTTTAACTAATTTTTGGTGCTGAGATAGTATTTTTTATGTTGGTGAGAGATTTGTGAAGTGGAGTAGGAAACACCCCAAGAAATTAATCTCATGAAGTTTATTTTTATGTGTTGTAGGACATATTAAAGTTGGTGATCCTTTTTATACTTCTTAAAATGTGCTTGTGTATTATTTTAGTGTACTTACACCTCTTTTTAAGTGAAAAATTGGTTTATCAAGTCAAAAACTAGCGAACTATTTTTTTGTTTCTTGGTACAGCTGCGAGGCATAGTGGATGCCATTGAGCTAAATTACTGGTCTAAGCCGTTTTTGACACCACAATGCAGGGCAAAGTAAAATTCCCCACATGACTAAAACAACTCAGGCGTAGAAATTACACATGTATCAAGTCTGGACTGTGAGAGCCTCAGAAAAGAGTATATACAAAAGTGGAGGCTAGCCTGGGCGATTTTTCAAACTCGGGCCCTTTGAATTTTCGTAGCAGGCCCCGAAACCACTGAGCTAATCTCTGGCCCCATCCTGGGTAACTTATTAAGGCCCTATTATGAGAAGTACACTGGAGCCAGATCAAGTCGATAAATGCAAAGGTTTTCAAGTTCAAGCCAGTCACGGTTATCACAAGGTGAGCAATTCTAAGACGTTCAAACTGCATGTTTTCTCAGTTCTAGAAACTCAAAGTATAAGCTCAAGGTGTCAGTACCTCTGGTTTCTCCTGACACCCCTTGGCTTCCAGCTTGAGATGCCTTCCTCCTGTGTCCTCATGTGATAGCCAATTTAACTACATTTGTGTAAAGTCAAATAGTTTCGGGTGGTCTCCTTCCCCTTCCCCCGTGGGAGTCTCCTCAGTTAATGCATGGCAGACTGCCGTATTCTGTGTAAATTTGCAAATGTTATTTGTACTGCCTTACAAGCAGGACGCCTGTAAAGTCTGCAACTGTTCCTTTGTCCAGTCTTTTTGGTATAAGCCACGCTGGATCAGCCCGCTTATAAAAGATTCCATTTAATTCAGAGTGTGGCGCATCTCTATGTTCTCGCTTTCATGTGTCACATCCCTGGGGCACGGGGTGTGTGGGGGGAGCCGCCTACACTGACTTCAAACTCACCCTTTTCTTGCTTCAGCCTCATTGTGCAATAGCCCGGACGCCAGGCGCGTGCCTTGTCTCTCACAAAGACACTGGCTAGGGGAGCCAGGCAGGTGTGGACTATGCCTGCCAGCAGTCCCCAGTCTGATACTTAGGCCAAAGCGGGAGGATCTCCTCAGACCAGAAGTTTGAGGCCACCTTGAGCACTATTTTTAAAATACAGCAGTCAATGGATTGTGACCTTATGACTTCTTTTAACCCTAGTCTGAAAAGCTTTATATACTTTAGGCACTCAAAATGAATTCTGGGGTGACACCAATCTATAACCTATGGAATTTTGCGCTTTTGTATACGAAGGTAGAAACAACTCCACACATGTTCTCAATTTGTCCTCAAATGATTTGTTGAGCATGGTGGTGCACACCTGTAATCCCAGCACTCTAGGAGGCAGGACCAGAAGGGTGCCAACTTCAAGCCCAGTTTAATTTAGCAAGACCCTGTCAAAAAAGGAATGGATGGGAGTTGTAGCTCAGTGTGATAAGCCCAGGATTCGATCTGTGGCAGTTCAATTTTTAAAAAAAAAAATTTTTTTTTGTACTGGGGATCGAACTCGGGCCCTAGCGTTTGCACAGCAGGCGGTGAAACCACTGAGCTAAATCCCCGGCCAGTAAAAAAACTTTAATCAACAGCACCATTCAGCAGTTCAACCTAAATTTCCTAAATTCAAGTAGTAAATGGAAAAATTATGTTACTGCCTTTACCCAAGAGGACACTAAAAATTCCAACTTTTAGCCACCATAGCTAACTCCCAAAGATAGGACAACGCTGCCTTACGTGTGTTACATCGCAAAGAGGAAACTATGATACTCAGGAAAAGCTCCAAGACTATGAAACTGGCTGAGGCAGAACTCAGTGCTAGTGAAAACCAGAGCCGAAAATCCAACGCTCAGTTGTTAGACCTTACAGAAAACCGGTTCACATTAGTTCCACTGCAAAGTACAACTACTACTTAGAATGCGCAGGCGCTGGGCTAAATCCCCAGAACCGAAAAGCAAAAGCACTTCCAGAAAAAGGGACAGTCACTAGGTCTGAAACTCGCCCATCGGCAAGTTGGAGCCCAGCCTGGCCGAGCAGTGAGACCAGGTTTCAACCAGAGGGGTGGTGCTGGGCTGTGAGGGTAGAGCTCAGGAAGAAGAGAAAAGAAAAAACTAGGAGTCCACCAGAGACCGCCTCGCAGTAGATGCCGGGAAAAGTTAAGCGTGAAGAGTATACAGGACCACGGCTCGTGAGTAGTTGCCCTATCTCTGCGTGGCCCTGTGCGGCTCAGCGGGGCCGAGGCTCGCACATAACCAGCGGAGGGACGCTCTGGTCAGGAAGGCGGGCCGAATCATCGGAGTCTGTGGCTTCTGCGTGGCCGGGACGGGCGCCTCGGCCCAGCCGCCGGTAAACAGCGGCTGACCGAGGAGCAACCACCTCGCGCGAAAGCCGCACCTGACCACGAGCGGCCCAGCCTCGAAGCAAACTCGCCGGCTGCGCCAGAACCAAACGGCGCACGCCGCTTCTCTCGCCTAGCTGAAAACCTCGCGAGAGCTGCAGAAAACACCCAGCTCCGACCTCCAGCCCTTGCACCTGGAAAACCATCCGCTTTCAGCTTCGCTCAACTCATCGCGGCCTCGCCCCTATGCAGCACCCGGCCTACACTTTTTGTCCCACAACTCAAACGGTCAACAGCACAGTAAGTGTGACCTCACATAATGCCTCACTGACGTAAAAACGCAGAAGAATAAGCTACAGCTACATACAGTTTCGATTGTGCCAAGCACGTCGACAGAAACTCAACTTACTCAGGTGTAACAAGTCCAAAAAGCACAAAACCGAACCTGCTCAGCCAGCCTCCGCAGACTATAGTGGGCAGCACGGCACTC
Organism: Heterocephalus glaber; assembly: GCF_053883595.1. Lineage (NCBI taxonomy): Eukaryota > Metazoa > Chordata > Mammalia > Rodentia > Bathyergidae > Heterocephalus > Heterocephalus glaber. Next base: position 15,606,736 of record NW_028258403.1, read on the forward strand.
CCTGGACACCCAGCGACCTTAGCAACTGTTCCTTTACCTTGCTTCCTAAAGATACCCGGTCTCAAACCCTCAGCAAAACTGTCCATGAAAAACGTGTTCCGCTCTGGAGTGGATAGAAACTCTCGTTCCTCCCGAGTCTTTGGTCTCTTCACCTCGTAAACTGCCCATTCCTACCAACAGACGGCCGCGCACAGCACACCTTTAAGGCGAGCGAGCCGTAGGCCACCTGTGAAATTAGGCCCGCGTAAACACTTCTTAACATAGTCCCATCTCCGACACCAGCTTCTAAAGAACGAGCAAGTCGAAGTGGGGAAAAAGACGCCTGACGTTTCTCTCTCACACAGCGGAAAACGGTCAGATTCCCCTTCTCTCCCCAATTCTGCTTTTAACACCAAGAAACCAGGGGAGAGCGCGAACGCAGTCCCCCACTACCACAAATTATGCAGTCGAGTTTCCCACATTTGGGGAAATCGCAGGGGTCAGCACATCCGGAGTGCAATGGATAAGCCTCGCCCTGGGAAAACCACCTTCGTGATCATGGTATCTCCCCTGCCAGGTAAGTATGAGTTGTTATGCTCGCCTCGACCCAAACCCTGGAACCAGACACACTTTGAACTCACGCCTACGACCCGCGCGCGGCTCCTGCGTCCTCAGACCTCGCGCTCTATCCTCGCTGCTCACAAAAGCCATCCCAACACTGCTCGCACGTCGTCCACGCGGGGTCAGGAGCCCACGGTCAGCGCGACCGGCAGCCTCCGCGCCTGCTCATTTGCATACACCACGCCCCTGGCGGCACGTTCCCCAGTGGCCCCCCCCGCGAGGTTCCCTCTGGCTGACACCTACAAGGAGCGTGCTTTTCTGCCATGCACTCTATCTATCTATCTATCTACCTACCTACCTACCTACCTACTTATCTATCTATTCCGCCACCCCCCACACCCCATCCCCCCGTGCACTTTAAAGTAGGGCTGAGCAGTTGAATTTTCTTGGTCTTTGCCCCGCAGGCAAATCCTAGCCTCAAGACGGTCCCTGCCCCAGGGACCCGATTTTGATCCCTGATACCAAAAAACCAAAACAAAACACCCCCAATAAATAAATAAGTGAATAAAATGTTGATAGAATTGAGAAAGCAAACAAGTATTCTCTTTAAAATAAAGTTAAATACATTTACCAAAACAATACATCTGTTTAAGAATTTCTTAGGGTTTCTTTTGCCATTGATTTCCAATTTCATTGCAATGTGTTCTGATCATATGCATGGGATAATTTCAATTCCTTTATTTACTTAAGCATGTCCTATGAGCTATCATGTGGTCTATTTTATAAGTATGCCCCGTGTGTGTGTGTGTGGCAGGTGTTGGAACCACTGAGCTAAATCCCCGGCCCCATGTAGTCTGTTTTAGACTAGTCCTGTGTGCAGCCGAGAAGAATGTGGATTCCAATGTTGTGGGGTGGAATAGTCCACAGACATCTACTAAATTGCTTTGTTCAAAAGATTGCTTCAGGGCTAGGGATTTAGCTCAGTGACACTGCCCCTGTCTCACAAGAGCAAGGTCCTGAGTTCGATCCCCTGTACCAAAAAAATAAAAATAAAAACTTTGGTTCAGTTCCACTTTCACTGTTGGTTTTCTTCTCTAGTTGATCTATATGTGACAATGGGCTATTGAGGTCCCTCATTACAACTGTATTAGTGCTTATCTCATTTTCATGTCTTTTAATATTTGCTTTATGTTTTTTATTGGCTTCCAGGATGCTGGGATTACAGGTGTGTGCCGCCAGGCCCCACCCTCTCAGGTGTTTCTAAGAGCCTGTAAAAGGTGGGCCTGGGGTGAAGCTCTCTAGTACAGCACATGCCTAGCGTGCAGGAGACCCTGGGTTCATTCCTAGCGTCATCGGGAGAGCCACCGGCCTCTGCCCTACAGATGGGTGGGAAGGAGAAACACTGGGAAGTCGCCTGAGGGCTTGGCTGGCCATCTTGAGGCTAGGATTTGCCTGCGGGGCAAAGACCAAGAAAATTCAACTGCTCAGCCCTACTTTAAAGTGCACGGGGGGATGGGGTGTGGGGGGTGGCGGAATAGATAGATAAGTAGGTAGGTAGGTAGGTAGGTAGATAGATAGATAGATAGAGTGCATGGCAGAAAAGCACGCTCCTTGTAGGTGTCAGCCAGAGGGAACCTCGCGGGGGGGGCCACTGGGGAACGTGCCGCCAGGGGCGTGGTGTATGCAAATGAGCAGGCGCGGAGGCTGCCGGTCGCGCTGACCGTGGGCTCCTGACCCCGCGTGGACGACGTGCGAGCAGTGTTGGGATGGCTTTTGTGAGCAGCGAGGATAGAGCGCGAGGTCTGAGGACGCAGGAGCCGCGCGCGGGTCGTAGGCGTGAGTTCAAAGTGTGTCTGGTTCCAGGGTTTGGGTCGAGGCGAGCATAACAACTCATACTTACCTGGCAGGGGAGATACCATGATCACGAAGGTGGTTTTCCCAGGGCGAGGCTTATCCATTGCACTCCGGATGTGCTGACCCCTGCGATTTCCCCAAATGTGGGAAACTCGACTGCATAATTTGTGGTAGTGGGGGACTGCGTTCGCGCTCTCCCCTGGTTTCTTGGTGTTAAAAGCAGAATTGGGGAGAGAAGGGGAATCTGACCGTTTTCCGCTGTGTGAGAGAGAAACGTCAGGCGTCTTTTTCCCCACTTCGACTTGCTCGTTCTTTAGAAGCTGGTGTCGGAGATGGGACTATGTTAAGAAGTGTTTACGCGGGCCTAATTTCACAGGTGGCCTACGGCTCGCTCGCCTTAAAGGTGTGCTGTGCGCGGCCGTCTGTTGGTAGGAATGGGCAGTTTACGAGGTGAAGAGACCAAAGACTCGGGAGGAACGAGAGTTTCTATCCACTCCAGAGCGGAACACGTTTTTCATGGACAGTTTTGCTGAGGGTTTGAGACCGGGTATCTTTAGGAAGCAAGGTAAAGGAACAGTTGCTAAGGTCGCTGGGTGTCCAGGGAGTGCCGTGCTGCCCACTATAGTCTGCGGAGGCTGGCTGAGCAGGTTCGGTTTTGTGCTTTTTGGACTTGTTACACCTGAGTAAGTTGAGTTTCTGTCGACGTGCTTGGCACAATCGAAACTGTATGTAGCTGTAGCTTATTCTTCTGCGTTTTTACGTCAGTGAGGCATTATGTGAGGTCACACTTACTGTGCTGTTGACCGTTTGAGTTGTGGGACAAAAAGTGTAGGCCGGGTGCTGCATAGGGGCGAGGCCGCGATGAGTTGAGCGAAGCTGAAAGCGGATGGTTTTCCAGGTGCAAGGGCTGGAGGTCGGAGCTGGGTGTTTTCTGCAGCTCTCGCGAGGTTTTCAGCTAGGCGAGAGAAGCGGCGTGCGCCGTTTGGTTCTGGCGCAGCCGGCGAGTTTGCTTCGAGGCTGGGCCGCTCGTGGTCAGGTGCGGCTTTCGCGCGAGGTGGTTGCTCCTCGGTCAGCCGCTGTTTACCGGCGGCTGGGCCGAGGCGCCCGTCCCGGCCACGCAGAAGCCACAGACTCCGATGATTCGGCCCGCCTTCCTGACCAGAGCGTCCCTCCGCTGGTTATGTGCGAGCCTCGGCCCCGCTGAGCCGCACAGGGCCACGCAGAGATAGGGCAACTACTCACGAGCCGTGGTCCTGTATACTCTTCACGCTTAACTTTTCCCGGCATCTACTGCGAGGCGGTCTCTGGTGGACTCCTAGTTTTTTCTTTTCTCTTCTTCCTGAGCTCTACCCTCACAGCCCAGCACCACCCCTCTGGTTGAAACCTGGTCTCACTGCTCGGCCAGGCTGGGCTCCAACTTGCCGATGGGCGAGTTTCAGACCTAGTGACTGTCCCTTTTTCTGGAAGTGCTTTTGCTCCGAGTGTTAACGTGCCCCACTCAGTTCTTTCCTGGCCACAGGGTGTCTCTGACCAACTGGACACAAGTCCTGGGGAGGACACAATTCCCAAGGAATAACCCATGCCTCTTCCGAGAGTCCTCTTTTTTTCTGTCTTTTTCTACCTGAAGTGAGCCAGGCCTGGAGCTGTGCCAGGGAGTTTACACCCAGCAGCTGGAGCAGAGTGGCGGCCCTGCAGGGCCTCTGAATTAACGGCTGGCAGTGCCCCCCAAAACGTCCCACGCAGGGCTCTGGGTCCTGGTTTGCAAGCAGCTTATGTAATTTAGTTATCCAAGTCAGTTATACTGTAATACAGAATCCTCATTCCATCTGTTTTTACACTGCAAGCCAGAGGATGGACTGGGGGACACCTGATTTCTGCCTGCTCGGGCACCACATACGTGGGATTCAGGCAGGACACAGGACTTTCTATTAAACCTTTCCTGTTCTCTCACAGCAGTTTCCTTTTTTGTTGCTTTAGACAAGGTCTCACTATGTAGCCCACGCTGGTCTCAAACCCACAGCGATCCGCTTACCTCAGCCTCCTGAGTGCTGGGATTACAGGAGTGTGCTGCCATGTCCAGCTAGCAGGGGTTTTTTTTTTTAATCAAGGAACGAACTCAGGATCCTGCGCTTGGGAGGCAAGTGCAGCACCACTGAGGTAAATCCCCAGCCCTAGCGGTTTCTTTTTAAACCAACTCATCATTTTTTGCATTATGTCACGCATCAGTTTAAGCTAAAATCTGTATTTTGTTGCTTTTTTTTCTTTTTCTTTTTTTTGGTACCGGAGGTGGAACTCAGGACCTTGTGTTTGTAAGGCAGGCACAGTGCCACTGAGCTAACTCCTGGCCCTTCAAATTTTGTATTTTTATTGGGTTTTTGTTGTTGTTGTTGTTGTTGTTGTTCTGGGGATCAAACTCTGGACCTTGCACTTTCGGGGCAGGTGGCAGAACCACTGAGCTAAATCCCTGGCTGTATTTTTATTATAAGACCTGAGACAACTGTGTAAGTTTACAGACCACGCACAGACATCTCACCCACCCTTCCTGGCTGAACACTGCAATTCCAGCCCCAGACTCCTCTGTCTGCCCCGCATAAACCTCTCCTAAACTCCCCAGCCTTTTCACCCACTGCCTGGACTGGTTACGTTCCTCCTATCCCTCAGAGGATGAATCCTAGATACTAAATGCCCATAGTAATTGTGCACACAGCACTTTTCCTCTACAATTGTGTTTTGCCTTTGTGCCTTTCCATTATGAGATGATCAATAATGTTTAATGAGTATCTCAACTGAGTCCAGGGTTTGTTTGGTTTGGCTTGGTTTTATGGTGATCCTCCTGCCACAGCCTCGAGTGCTGGGGGTACATCCATGCATGGGGCACTGGCTATTTTTATCAAAACTAGCAGTGAGGTAGTGGGAAAAAAATGTTTCCTTTCTAGAGACACAAAGAACCATTCCTTAGTATGCCCGGGTGAATAGTATAGAGGAGTGATCAAAATATACAGTGAATGTTTACATTTTTTAAAAATTACTGTTTTGTTTTTGTGGTACCGCAGTACCGGGGATCACACTCAGGACTTTGCTCTTGCCAGGCAGGCACCGTGGTACTGAGCTACATCCCTGGCCCTGAAGCAGTTCTGAAAGTCCTTTCATGTCTTTTTATGATCAAAAACCCAGTGAACGCTGCTGCCAAGTACAGAGGAAAGGCGGGCTTGTAAAAGATTACATTATGTCCTCATCCACCTTATTCATTGGATCTGGCCCCGTGTGGTTTCTGGCTTCTCCCCAAAGGAAAAAGTAACCGTGAAAAAGGTAAACATGTTCAGTCCATTCAGGACATCGAGGTAGCCACAACAGTGCAGCTAGTCACAAAGAACCCTCCAGAACTGCTTCAGAAAGATGAATTGTGTTCGAAGGGGGAGTATTCTGAGGATTAATAGCAATGTCTTTTACTGTACTCAGTGTATTTAAATGTTGACCATATTGCTGGATCACACCGCGAACACTCTACCTTGTGGACTTGGTAGCGGGAAGGCTGCAGTGACTGTCAGTCAGCAAGGTATGTGTATTGAGTGACCTCACCGCTCTATGCACGCTGCTTCCGGTCCCCCATCCCCACGAGAGCTAAGAACCAGAACCAGGGCCCAAGTGTTATCAGGTAGTATCTTTAGAAATGGCTCGCCAATCAAGAGTATTCCGGGTCCTTCTCGCCTTGAACAAAGAATTGGATGAGACATGCCAAAACCAGTGCCAAAAGTTTAATTGAAACTGTGGGCTGAATGGGCATGTGAGAAACCAGCTCTGCAGGGCAAACTTGGGCAGAAGAAGAGAAAAATATAAAAGCAAAAATAAAAGTACACAGTGCATCTGGGAAATGCAGGGCGGGCTATCGGGAAGTCAGGTGAGCGGGCTCCCTATGGCATCTTTTACGCCATTCACATCTCCTGGGAGCCTGCAAGAATTTCCACATACCGGGTCCTGGGAATTATCTGGCGCTGTCCAGGAGGTCTTGTGATTGACAGGTCGTTCTCCTTTCCCCACCCAGCTCTGCCACTGTCTCCTGCGTCAGGGATGCCGCTCTGCCTCACCCCAGACCACCCAGCGAGCAGAGCAGCCAGAGCTGTGGAACACAGCGCGTGCAATTTCAAAGCACATTTATACGTCACCTGCATGTTTCCAAAGCACAGTACCAACGTTTATTAATCCTCACAACACCCCTGTGAGGTAGGTCAAGGTCTTTTAGGGGAGAAAACTGAGGCAAAAGTCAAGCAAACCTGCCCAGACCTGCTGGAGGCGCAGGGCAGCGGGAAGGGCGGGACCTGAGCAGACGCGGGGCTCGGTCAGGCGCGCACACAGGCAGACAGCTCAGCAAATCTTCAGATCGGGCGACAGGAAGGACACAACATGGACCTCTCAACAGCATGGGAAGGGCGCGTCATGAGACATTAACCAGCACGTGTGAGCGAGAGAACATGCTGAGAAAGGGGGAGTCACGGACGGCGGGAAGACAGACCAGGCAATCTTCAGGACAGTCTGGGAAAATGTAAACTAGAAACCAGTTCAGGGGTCACCAACCCAAATGCCTGCGGTTTCCAAACAGGAGAAAAGTTAAAAAGGTGGTGGAAAACTCCAACCACTCAGTCTAACTTTGAACTGGAAATGACAATAATGTGCATTCACATTAGAAAGGCCAATAATATCTGCAATAAAACTACTGGCAACCTGTCAGCAGTATCCTACTTGCACAGCAGCTTTTATCTCAAATATTCTACTTTTCCCCACAGACGAGAGCTCTTCCTGGTAGCAGATCTCTCTCAATACAGTGGCATCAGAGCTACCCAGAGGCTCAATGGTGTGTCTCATGGTTACTTGGCTAGCTAGGAACAGAGGCCAGGAGATTATAAACTGTAAGAGACTGCTCCAGTATTTCAGAAATAGCTGTTAACTGCCTCTGCCCATTCCCACTTTCTATGGGCAGAAGAACAGTCCATTCTTTTCTAAAGGGATTGCTGAACTGGTTCAGTATTTTTTTTTTTTTCCTGGAGACAAGGTCTTGCTATGTAGCCCAGGCTGGCCTCAAACTCCCAGCGATACTCCTGCCTCAGCTTCCGGAGTGCTGGGATTATAGGCGTTCGCCACCACGGCCAGCTCAATGTATCATTTTAGTATATGTGCTGCAGAAGCGAGCACTCAATGTATCATTTTAAAAGAAACAAGGGGAGAAAAAGAGAAACTTAAGACCTGCACTGTAAAGCATAACAACGGAGTAGATTTATTACAGCTACTCCAAATTTTAGAGTGATACATGACCTCAGAGTTTAAAACTATCACTGTTATCTCTGGTTACTTTACAATAATTGGTTTAGTCTACAAGTTTAAGGCAAACATACTAATGCATTTGCTTTTCTTCAGAAATCATACTTAGAAAGATTACATAAAGTCTGGCCCAAAACTTTCATGCTAATTAAAAGTAAGTCTGATTAAGATGCTTTACAAAGATACATGAATGAAGAGTATACAGTACAATACTTTTTAAAAATAAAATTACAAAATCAAGAAAGGGCCATCTTTACCTTGTTGGAACAATGTATTTTGAAAAGGTTAAACTTCAGAAATTATTTAAAGGTAAGTAAGATTGGCAGCCATAAAGAATACTATTTATAAAATAAACCCAGTTATCAAGGCTACTTAAAAAAAGACTAGGGCCAGGGATTTAGCTCAGTGGTTTCACAGCCTGCTGCGCAAGCGCAAGGACCAGAGTTCAATCCCCGGTACCAAAAAGAAAAAAAAAAAAAAGACTGGACTCTGGGCTTCCAAGTTGGATGGGTGCAGGTGACGGACGCTGTCCAGGGATGCAGCTCGAGGGATGTCACAGACTGGTGCTGCCTGTGCGAAGTGCTGTCGGCTGCTTCTGGGGGGGGGTGGGGAGGAGATGCACTTCGTCAGCTTTACTTCCGGTGAGCAGAAATGCTTAATGTCATTAGAAAAACAAAAAAAAATATCTGAAGGAAGGCAGCCCTTTTTATCAGGTACTGAAAGTGGCTTATGTGTCTCCATTCAACACTGCCAGGCAGTTCTGCAGCAACTGGAGGTTACCCTGAAAAGGAAGGAGAATTATGAACGGCTTTAAAGAACCTTACTGAAAATATACAGTATTAGCAATCATGTCAATTTAAGTTTGTCAAGATGTCAGAATTTTGGAAACAGTCATTCTTTAGTAAATAAATTTATTGATATTAATCAATATTAACTGTCTGGATTAACGACACATTTCTTTTTTTTTGGTACCAGGGATCGAACTCAGGACCTTGTGCTTTCGAAGCAGACGGCGGCACCACTGAGCTAAATCCTCAGCCCTGACACATTCTAATGAAGGCAAATACTCCCTTTTGGGCCAAGTTTAATTATTCTTGTTTATTTTTTGGCAATACTCAGGATTGAACTCACAGCATTTTCACTGAGCTACACATCCCCAGCTCTTTTAAAATTTTCGATTTTGAGACACAGTCTTCCTAAATTGCCCATGCTGGGCTTGAATGTATGATCTTCCTGCCTCAGCTTCCCAGAGTGCTGGAATTACCATTACTTTCCACGTTGTGACACACTCCTCAAATGCCCACCAAAAAAGTGTGCAATATCCTACACTTAAAAATGGGGTGAGAGGGCCGGGGATTTAACTCAGTGGTTCCGCTGCCTGCCTTGCAAGCGCAAGGATCTGAGTTCGATCCCCGGTACCAAAAAACAAACAAACAAACAAAAATGGGCAAGAAAGAAGGCACATCCCACCCTCCCTGATCAGTTTCGTCACATTTTCTTTTCTTACTCTTACATTTTATTCTTTACTGATAAAGACTGGGTCTACTTTTAAGGATACAAGTGACCTAGTTTACCATTAACAACCAGATGGCAATTATGTTGCAAGACATAATAAATGAAATCCAAAGTAGTTTCAGACTATTTTACCATAAATTTTAGTATTATCTAGGCTTTCTGGAACAGGGCCCGGGAAGGGAGACAGCTGAAGTTCATTACAGGCAGTAACACAGAATGACTATGCACTTCTGGCTCCTCTACTACAGCAGAATAACTACTCTGTAAAATAATCTGTATGTGCTTCAAAGTGACAAGAGTTCAAAACTCCCAACACATAAAAATGATTAGTGGTTAGCTGGGGACGTGGCTCAGTGGTGCCACATCTGCTTGGCAAGCACAAGGTCCTGAGTTCAACCCCAGTACCAAAAAAAAAGATTAGTGAGTGGTTAGAGATGAAACATTCAATACCTTGATCTGATTATCACACCTATACTGAATGACTATAATGTACCCTCCAACTATGTACAAATATTGTCTCAATTTTAAAAAACAGGACTGCCAAGATTAACAAAATCACTGCACAATCTCAGCCCCTGCTACCCCAAACTAGGACACTTGTCAGTGTGAACCCATGCCTGGCCACACACTGAGGGTGTGGGCAGAAGCCCTGGCAGCTCACTCCAGCAGAGAGGAAAGCCCTGGCCACCCTGCCACGCCCACCGCCAATACCTCTGCTGCGGGACAGTCACCCCCAGGTGAGAACCAGGGGAGTGAGAACCGCCATCAGAAATTCAAATACAGAGAACACATTTCAGAAAGGACTTGGACACAGAATGTGGAAGCCAGGAGCAGGAGCCAGCAAACTTTTCTGAGAGAGACTACACAGTCAATATTGCAGACTCGGAGACATACAGTCCCTGTCAGCACCTCCACTTGGCTGAGGCAGTGTGAATGGAGCCACAGAGAAGCAGAGCTGAGTGCACTTGGCTGTGTCCCAATAAAACCTTTATGAACTTACACTTGCATTTCATATAATTATTGCTGTTTTTCATATGCTTCTTAACCATTTAAAAACGAGAACAGCACTCCTAGATCACAGGCTGTACAAAACCGGATGGGCTGTACTTTGCCAAACCTTGATCTACAGCAATACAACCCTGTCAGTATAGCGTATGACCCCCTTAAAAGGAACAGTGAAAATCAGAAACCAGCTCTGTTAAGAGTAAATCAGGGGCCGGGGATTTAGCTCAGTGGTTCCACCATCTGCCCTGCAAGTGCAAGGTCCTAAGTTTGATCCCTGGTACCACAAAAAAAAAAAAGAGTAAATCAAGCCAAACCTGGCATGGAGGTGTATGCCTGTAATCCCAGTACTTGGGAGGCTGAGGCAGGAGGATTTCAAGTTTGAGGAAAGGAAGGAAGAAAAGGGGGAGGGGAGGGGAAGGGAAGCAAGCCAGAGAAGAAGTGGGGAAGGAAAAAGGAAGCTGAATGTGGTGGTCCACCCTTGTAATCCTAGTAGTCCCTGTCTTAAAAAAAAAAAAAAAAAAAAAAAAAGGCCCCCACCTCCTCCAAAGAAGGAAAAAGGGAAGGATAGGAAAGGGGAAAGAAGGGCAGGCTAGAGATATGTAGCACTGAGCTATACATTCCTAGCCTTTAAAAAAATTTTACTTTGCAAGCCAGGCGTGGTGGCACACACCTGTAATTCCAGCACTCAGGAGGCTGAGTCAAGAGGATCACTGCAAGTTGAGGCCAGCCTGGGCGGCATAGTTGAGTTCAAGGCCAGCCTGGACTGCATAGTGAAACCCTGTATCAAAAAGGGGCAGGCAGGCAGGAGGAATCTAGCTCAGTGGCACTGCGCCTGCCTCATAAGCACAAGCTCGAGTTCCATCCCTGGTTACCCGCCCCCCCCCAAAAAAAGGGAAAGAAAAAAGTTGTATTTTGTGACAGGATCAGACCTTGTGATCCCCCTGCCTCAGCCTCTTGGGCAGCTGGGATCACAAGTGTGCATCACCACACCTGTCTTAAATTATTAAATCTTTAATACACTACCTTTGCATGTTTCAGTTCTAATTCTGCAAGTTCCACTAAATTTTTTCTGAATGCAGCAACTCTTCTTGTCTTAAAATCTATAAGTTCTGTGAACAAGAAAATAGAATTAACAAATTTACAGAACCACCATAAGACAACCTTGTGACTGAAGGTTAATGTAATGATACCTTGTTTTGCAGATTCAGATATTTTTTCAAACTTCTGACAACATAGTTGTTGGGAAGTTTCAGCCTGCAGAACATCTTTATTCTTTGCCCTTGCTTTATCCAGCGCTTTATTAGCATTTTCATAATCTACTAGTGACCGAGATCTTCGGTAGAGGAGATCCTGTAGACAGAATGTTCCACACGTCACTCACCCCACACTACTGGAGGAGACACTCACACACTGAGTGAGCACCACACACCACTAGCCTTTAAGATTTTATTTCCACTTGCTTGGTTTTGCTGATTGAACCCCAATTCCCCACCCTAAGTGTTCTTTTATTTTGTAGTGGGACAGGGCCTCACTAGGTAGTTCAGGCCGGCCTCGAGCTCACGGCAATCTTCCTGCCTCAGTCTCCTGAGTCCTGAGATTATAAGTGTCTCCCACCATGCTTAGCTTAATAGCAGCTTTATTGCTGGGTGTGGTGGCACATGTCTTTAATCCACCACTCTGGGAGGCTGAGGAAGGAGGAATCACAAGTTCAAGCCTCGCTGACAACTGAAAATCCTGTTTTAATATAAAAAAAATTTTAAAAGGGCTGAGGTTGCAGTTCAGGGTGAAGATCCTGGGTTCAATCCTAGTACCACAAAACAACAAATACAAAACAATACCCCCCCCCACCAGAGATATAATTCACATCCATTTAAAACATACAATTCAGTGATTTTCAGTATGCTCAGAGTTGCACAACCATCACCGCCAACCAACTTCAGAATACGTGCACCATTCAGGAAGAAACCCCAGGCCCGGGAGCAGTCACCCCACTTCCAACGCATCCTCCTGTACACAACCATTAATGTGTTCCTTCTCTGTAGATTTGCCTTACTCTAGATCATACTGTACCAGAAGTTTGTACAGGTAACCATTTTTGGTTCTCTTTCTCACTCTTGTTCAGTCAGGTAACTTTTGTGAGAGGGGAGGTGAGGGTACTGGGCATTGAACCCAGGGCCTTCACACTGAGCTACATTCCCAACCCTTTTTATTTCTGGACACGGTCTCATCATGTTGTTAAGTTGCCCAGGCTTGGCTCACACTTGCGATCCTCCTGCCTTGGCCTCCCAGAATGCTAGGATTCTAGGCATGCTTATACACCACCTCTGGCTTATGCAGGAAATTCATGTGGTCTGAATTCCCTGATCTACAATTTCTTTTTCTTTTTTTGGGGGGGGGGCAGTAACTGGGGATCAAACTCAGGTCCTTATGCTTGTGAGGCAGGCGGCAAAACCACTGAGCTAAATCCCCAGCCCTGATCTACAATTTCTAAAGGGAGAAAAAATTTAATACTTGAACATACATCCAAAAATAAGTCACTTTTAACAATCTTAAGTCTAACAGCCTCTAAAGAAAGGAGCAATGAAGTTACCTTAGCTGCTTGAGATTCTCTTAAGTAATATTTTAAAAGATCAGAGAGTTTGAGGTCTTCATCAGCAGATACTCGTGCTTCTATTTTCTGAAAAAGGGGGAACACTGGGTATTAAATCAGCAATCATATTCTGCTCTCAGCATTTTTCTTAATAATTACTGCAAGAACACTGAAATTATAAGTAACTATAGTATGTATTCCTGTTTTACTGGTTTCCTCCCTTTTCCTTCCAACTGACCTGTTACTTTTGTTTGCAACTGTAACAAAAAGAAAAAAAAAAAAAGATTAAATCAATTGACCCCAGTGAATAATGGAAAGACTGTATTTGATTCCAGCACTTTACTGTGAGTCTCAACATCATCTCTGTATTATCTATCGGTCTCTACAGCAAGAGCTGGACAGTGCAGTGCCATAGAAGGCAGGGCACACCTCCACTCGGTACACAGGCTTTGTTAGCTGTACACTTACGATTTAGGGTTTCTTGTACGTCTAATACACTTCAATAAAAATCTGAAAAACTAGCTTCCTAAGTTATTGATTTATGGAGAAATTAAAACTTAATGGATCCCCTAGCCCCAACCCCAGGCAATGCTGGGAACTGAACCCAGGGCCTTGCTTACACTCGGCAACTTCTTTCCCACTGAGCTATAGCCCAGCCCTGGAACTTCTTAACCTAACACATTCAAAACGGATTTAGATGTGCTGATAACATGCTAGATAGTATGGGGGTTCTGAAATGTTTCCCCTCCTTCCACTGAAAAGAAGGGTCTGCATCCCCTCCCTTGGACTCTGTCAGGCTGCTTGGCCAACACAGCAGAAGTGACATTGTGCCCGTGTCACTTTGGCCCAGGCCTTCAACTGGCTGCTCCCATGCTCACCACTTGGGACGGCCAAGTTCCGAAACGCCAGCCTGTGTTGTGAGGAGGTGTGAGCAGCCGCGTGGAGAGGCCACGTACGGTGTCCAGCACAGCCCTAGCACAAGTCAGGGGCACACCAGCATCAGCCTCAGATGCATGAGGAAAAGTGCTTACAGGTGGCGCCTTCAGATTTTCCCAGCCCAGCCGCCGCCCATGACAGAGAAGGCCAAGCCACCTCTGTCCTTTCTGAATTCTTAACCCACAGAATCCATTAGCATATGAAATAGCTATTGTATGCTAATTAATTTTAGGAACATACAGACACTAAAGGCAGGCCAGGGCTGGGCATGGTGGCACACTCCTGTAATCCTAGCACTCAGGAGGCTGAGGCAGGAGAATCACTGAAGTTTGAGGCCAGCCTGAACTACATAGCAAGACCTTGTCTCAAAAGAAAAAAGAAAAACAAAACATAAAGGAAGGCCAGGGAAATACGCCACCCAGTTCCCATTTAAGAGAAACTGCTTGCTGCAAGGGGCATAACTGACTCATAGCCTCAACTGCAACTCCTTTGGGTCTAGTACGATGTTCCCACAGGGCTTCGCTCCAACACCTCTCACGATGGGCACCTGCCAAACAGTGCGGCCGGAGGTAGGCAGCACACAGGCGACTCGAGCTGAGGGATGCCTCTTTCCCTTGTCCAAAACATCCCACTCCTGCTCCTTCCTTTTCATTCTTCATGGTAAGTAGCTCTCACATCTAATCTTATCCTCACATCTGTTTCTCAGGAGGTTTGACATAAGTCTATTTTGTAACAGATCTCTATATTGATGGAAATGCACAGAAAAAAACAACTATATCTCTTCCCTGAAAGTGCTCAGTGATACAATTATGAAAGGCAGAATAATGAACTACCGGGAAAAAAAAAGAATAAAGAACTACTGTCTGGACAGCAATGTCAATACTCCCTGTCTCCTGTGTGACAGCGCCTCTTTCTCCTTTACCTATCTCTGCTGTTATTACTTAAGTGACAAGCCCATGCTGAAATCTGACTTTACACTGCACTGGCTACCCGGACACTCGGCTAAGTACCCTTAAACATCAAATCAGTATCTCCACTATTTTACCAACTGATCAATACACTGAACACTGTAGTATGTAGAGTAAGCCTCCCAGATCCAGACATCATCGGTATCACGAGTGCAACCTTCCCACAGCTGTGTATGAGCCCTGCACGGATACCACTTGAGTGGGAGGGCTGCTGGGGATCAAACCCAGGTCCTACAAGCAAGCCATGTACTCTAACTGCAGCACCCCAATCATTCATTTTCATCTTTGGCGCGCCGAGAATGATACTACTCATAAACCAGTGCGTCACAGGATCAAAAGCCACAGTCAGCCAGGTGTGATGGCACACATCTGTAATTTCAGCACTTTGGAGGCTCAGGAAGAAGGCGGGGGTGGGGGTGTGTGTGTGGAAAGGATCACTCTTTCTAAAAACAAACCCAGTCTCCATAATGGTTTCTGGAATCCGAACTTCCACACAAATACCAAAAGTCCTAGCAAAAACTGAATTTCTTAAAAAAAAAAAAAATCAACGGAATCCAAATCTATCATCATTCTTGTGACGTATACTCATCTACCTCAATAATTTAAACACAGCCACAAGTTAAACACTACTGTGTGCAGATTTAGATCTTCAAAGGTTAACAGTAACCCTTCTGAAAAGCATTTACTGTGGTAAGAACACTTAGGAGAGCTGTTCTTTTAACAGATTTTTAAGTGTACAATATTGTTAACTATAGTGTAGGTCGGATGTTGTGTGGCAGAACTCTAGAATTTAGTACTTACTCTTGTTTTATCAAACAGTTCTGAAACTTTAAGGAAAAACCTGGAAGGGAAAAATATTTTCATCAGAAGCTATATTTGAAATAACTTTTACCTTCAATGTTTAGAGAATATATCCCCAAACCATATTAATATTTTTTAAAAAATAGGGTGTAGGGCCGGGATTTAGCTCAGTGGTTCTACTGCCTGCGCCTTGCAAGCACAAGGTCCCGAGTTCAATCCCCAGTACCAAAAATTAAAAAATGGAGTGTTGGGCTGGGATTTAGCTCAGTGGCACTGCACCTGCCTCACAGGGAGGAGGTCCTCAGTTTGATCCCCAATACCAAGGGGGGGGGGATTAAAATTGATTTCCCAAAAGTAAAGCTGGGTGTGGTGGCACACGCCTGTAATCCAAGCACTCAGGAGGCTGAGGCAGGAGGACTGCTGGGAGTCCGAGGCCAGCGAGGGCTATATAGCAAGTTCAAAGCCAGCCTGAACTACAAAGTGAGACCCTGTCTCAAAAAAACAAAAAAAAGGGGGGGGGGGTCCTCACTTAGGTTGTTGGCCTTGAACTCGAGATCTTCCTGTCTCAGCCTCCTGAATTCTGGGTATGTGCCACCACAACAAATTGAACACTCTTTTTTTTAATTAAATATTGAACATTCTTGTTCCATCACATAAAACAAATCAATGGTCTTAACTGTGCACTTCATTTAGTTCAACAAAAATCTCCTTGCACTTCACTTATGTAACAGATTACATGAAATGTGCTACAAAAAAATCTCTCCAATTTAAGACAACAGTCTAAGCCAAATAGTAAATTTAAGGGCCAGGGATTTAGCTCAGTGGTGCTGCCACCTGCCTCGCAAGCACAAGGTCCTGAGTTCGATCCTCAGTACCAAAAAATAAAAAAATTTTAAATTTGCCTTGTTATCCTTCAGTAATATACCTCATAGTAATAAAGCCTACACCTTCAAAATCATTGCAGAAATACAAAACAATCACAACGAAAGAGACCAAAACCTGACTGAAAGGAAAATACTGAAGTTGGAACAGTTGGTTATTTGATAGTTGTATTTTTCTTTTGGTACCGGGGATCGAACTTGGGACCTTGCGCTTTCAAGGCAGGCGGCGGAACCACTGAGCTAAATCCCCGGCCCTCATAGTTGTGTTTTAAACATTTCCAACACAAGTGCTTTGGTTTGAAAAATAAATTAAGAACCAATTCCTACCTCAGAACCCATTTTTACATATAACTAAATGGCCTATTAAATGTTGGTATCAATTAAAACATATCCCAATGCCATGGAAGGGAATGGTAGCTCAGTGGTAGAGGCCTTGGGTTCAACCTCTAGTACCATCAAAATAAATACAGAAATCCAATACCAAACTATTAAAAGAGAGGTTATAAAGTATGTAATTACAGAAGACAATAGGAATAGGGCAAATTCTATGGAAACAAAAACCAATTTGGGCTGGGGATTTAGCTCAGTGGTGCCACCGCCAGCCTCATAAGCTCAAGGTCCCTAGTTCTATCCCCGGTACCAAACAAAAAAAATAATTTCATAATAAATTCTGTTCTACTCAGTTCAGCCTGTTATCCCAGCTCTTGGGAGGCTGAGGCAGGAGCAAGAGGGCTGCTGTGAGTTTGAGGCCAGCCTGAATTATATAGCTTGAGACCCTGTTTAAAAAAAACTGTTCGATCCCCGGTACCAGAATATAATTAAAAAAAAAAAAAAAAAAAAAATTTTTATAAAGTGAAACTGGGCGTGGTGGTGCTCCCTCAGAACTCCATGTTTAACCACCAGTACTGCAAGAACAAACACTTAACAATACTGCTATAAATTCTCTTACACACACAAATCAGCCATTTTCATCATATAAAACATTATAAATATATATATTAAAGCCCACTTTTATTTCTGAGATAAAATAAAGGGAGGAGAAAAACTGAAATCAACCCAAGCTTATAAAAAAGTTCCTTATCAGTATTTCGACAGAACATTCCAGAATGCCCATCCAGATTAAAGTTTGTGTTTCTTACATTTACTGTTCTTAATTAGAATCCTTACTTGCATATATCTGTAGAATCCTGAGTTCCTAAAGCATATAACGAAGATCCAATTCTATTGTAATCATCTGCAGCACCTACGGAGAAAGGTTTAAAAAATCTGACATAGTCACTAATTTAAAAATACTGAGCACCTACTGCAACATTTAATATGACACACCCAAAATCTAGTAAAGGAAGTGACACAAACACTGTAACACAATATAACAGATATTATATTAGACAAATTTATGTGTAAAAACTGCTTTAGGAATTGGAAACAGATGATTCCACTGGATTAGGCTGGGGAAGGATTTAAAGAAACTATAGAAAGAGCTAGATCTTGTGGGAGGAGGAAATCTTTACCAGGCAAAAGG
Source organism: Heterocephalus glaber (assembly GCF_053883595.1). NCBI lineage: Eukaryota > Metazoa > Chordata > Mammalia > Rodentia > Bathyergidae > Heterocephalus > Heterocephalus glaber. The sequence goes on from NW_028258403.1 coordinate 15,624,661, forward strand.
AGAGCATTTCAAATAAAGAGAACACAAGTAACAGAAAGCATGAAAAAGTCTACTCTATCCTAGTGTGGCTGGGGAGAGGAAAGGAAGACCCAGCAGAGAGGAAAAAGGGCCTGGGAGGGAAGGACACTGGGATGGTACAGTGACCACTGGGAATGGTGGTGGCCTTTTTCACTTTATTCTGAGACAATGTCTCACTAAGTTGCCCAGGCTGGGCTCAAACTCCCAATCTTCCTGCCTCAGCCTTAGGGAGTGCTCTGAGATTACAGGAGTGCACTAGCAGAGACTAGAAATGTAAGGGAACTGTCTCTACCTGCTAAAGGCATCAGAGGAAAAACCTACACCTAACATCACTATTCAAGACTGAATACTCGGTAAGAGAAGGAAGGAGGCAAAGGCGCCTGTTCTCACACCTCCAGGCAGCATTACACCAGAGGACCCAGTGGGGCAAGAAGAGAAGAAATAGCATTCACGCTGGAAAGGAGGAAGTGTCACTCTTTATTAGCAGATGCAGCATGATCAGCTATATGGCTACAAAACTCTTACTGGAACTATAAACATTTTTAAGAATACTTTGTGTGTGCGTGTGTATATATATGTATATACATATATGTATGTATATATATGTATATATATATATGCAGAGAATATCTGAAAGCTGAAAAACCATCTCATAAGTAATATATAGCACTAAAAAATTAGGGATCAGTCTAACTAAAGATGTATAAGATCTGTACACCAACAGTGCTGAAATTAGCAAAGACCTAACTAAGAATGTACCACATGAATGTATCAGAGGACTCAATATTGTTGATATCGATTTTCTCCAAATTAATCTACAGATGCTAATCCTAATCAAAATCTAATCCTTAATCAAAACCTCAGCAAGCAGTTTTGCAGAAAGTGACAAATACACTAAAATCTGTATGCAAATAAAAAGATTAGAATGGGGCCAAAAAATCTTTGATTTTTTTTGGTACCGGGGATCCAACTCTGGTCCTTGCCCTTGTGCAGCAGGCAGCAGAAACCACTGAGCTAAATCCCCGGCCCAAAAACTTTGATTTATAAGAAAGAATTAAGGGGCTGGGGATTTAGCTCAGTGGTTCTGGCACCTGCCTTGCAAGTGCAAGGCGAGTTTGATCCCCGGTACCATAAAAAAGAAAAGAAAAGAAAAAAGAAAAGAAAAATTAAATTTGAGAATTTATGCAAGAGAAGATGTTCAAGGGGGCTGGGGATTTAGCTCAGTGGTGCCACGCCTGCCTCCCAAGCACAAGGTCCTGAATTTGATCCCCGGTACAAAAAAAAAAGAGAAGAAAAGAAAAGCAATTCAATATCATCAGTCATTAGAAAAACACAATTAAGAGCCAGGCATAGTGGTGCATGTCTGTGATCCCAGCACTTGGGAGGCTGAGGCAGGAGGATTGCTTCGAGTTCGAGGCCAGCCTGGGCTGCATAGTGAGTCCAAGGCCGGCCTGAAATACACAGTGAGACCCTGTCTCAAAAATAAATAAATAAATAAATAACAACCAGGCATGGTGGCTCACGCCTGTAATCCCAGGACTGGGGGGTTGAGGCAGGAGGATCACCACAAGTTCAAGGCCAGCCTGGGCTACACAGTGAGTTCAAGGCCAGCTTGAAATACATAGCCAGACCTGTCTCAAAAAACAAAAACAAAACAAAAATCCTGAGCCAGGAATCCTACTGTGCATACATGACTGAAAGAAATAAAGTCAGTATGTTGAAGACATACCTTCCCTACTATGTTTTATGACGCACTATCAGCAACAGCCAAGAACTGCAAATGACCTAAGTATTCATCAACTAATGAATAAAGAAAACACTGTACACAGACACAGTGGAATACTATTCAGCCATAAAAAGAACAAAACCCTGTCTTTTGAAACACCAATGATAAAAGGGAAATCATTGTTAACTGAAATTAGGCACAAAACGAGAAGTGCCATATGATCTCATGCCTATGGAATCTCACAGAAGTTCAGAGTAGAGACTGTTACCAGGGGCTTGGGAGAGCACAGGGAAGGGAATGATGGTATAAGGTGATAAATGGGTACTAAGTGACAGACAGGGGCAAGAAGCTCCGGTAAAGGCAACAATAATGTACTGCTCATTTCAAAATCTAGAAGAAGGGCCAGGGATTTAGCTCAGTGGCACCATACCTGCCTTGTAAGTGCAAGGTCCTGGGTTTGATCTCCAGTACCAGAAAAAAGAAAAAAAGAAAAAGAAAAAAAAAAATCTAGAAGATTTTTTTTTTTTAAGAGTAGGAAAAATTTATTGGAAGAAAGCTTCTGCCTAAGAAAGACAGAAGGGGGACTGGAAAGTGGGTTGCCCCTAGAAGAAAAGATTTTGATGTTTTCACCATGAAGAGATGACAAATGTTTACAATGACAGGTATGTTTAACCCAATTTAAATATTACACAATTATAGATGTATAAACATCATATGATGTATTAATATATACAATTATTCTTTTTATGTACCAGTTAAAAAATCTCATTAATAACAATATAGTAAGTAAGATACTATCTTTGTTGGGAAGGGTGTGGCACAAATGGAACTCTCATGGCAATACTGGTGAAAATGCAAAATGGTATGATCACTATGGAAAAAGTCTGGCAGTTTCCTAAAAAGTTAATAGACAGGGCTGGGGATTTAGCTCAGTGGTTCTGGTGCCTACCTCCCAAGTGCAAGGACCCGAGTTTGATCCACAGTACCAAAAAAAAAAAAGATTGTCCTTCAAGAAGTAAAAACTGGAGTACATCTTTATCCCCCCCTTTTTTTTTTTTGCAATACTAGGGACTGAACCCAACGCCTCTGCACTGAGCTATATTCCCAACCCCTTTTTATGTTTTAGAGATAGTGCCTTGCTAAGTCCCCAAGTAGCCAGCGCAAGGCTCAAACTTTGTGATCACACTGGCTTGCCTTCCCAGGGTGCCAGGAGAAAGTTACATTTTTTTAAAACTGCAAGTCATGACAGGAAAAAAAAATGACTATTAGTACAGCTTGGTATTATTGTCTTGATTTGCATGTACAAAAGCAACAGCAGGACTAGGGATTTAACTCAGTGATTCCAGCACCTGCCTTGCAAGCAAGCACAAGGTCCCAAGTTCGATGCCCAGTACCAAAAAAAAAAAAAAAAAAAAAAGCAACAGCAGTTTTATCTACTTTTTCCTTTGCATCATCAGTGTAAATGATAACATAGTGAAAAAGGCAAAAAATATTATAAGAACAGGTTTGGGTTGTTGTTTTTTGGTACTGGGGATTGAACTCAGGACCTTTCACTTAACAGGCAGGTGCTGTGCCACTGAGCTACATCCTCAGCCCTGTAAGAACAGGGCTTTTGACCTCAAAGGTTTACTTTTTTGTTTGTTTGGGTTTTTTTTGTTTTGTTTTTGTTTTTTGGGGATTTTTTTGGTACTGGGGATCGAACTTGGGTCCTTGCGCTTGTGAAGCAGGCGGCAAAACCACTGAGCTAAATCCCCAGCCTCAAAAGTTTACTTTAAAAGGAGGTTGGGATCTTGGTTTCATAAAACAGTTTAAGAACCACTGTGCTGTATCAAGACTTTTACAAACTCTAAGTAACAAGTTAACTTTATAATTATAATTCCATTAAAAATGTAATCTTCAGCCATAGAAGTCTTACTTTTGTGGGATCTTGTCATCCTGTCAGATTTAGCAGATGCATCCTTAACTCGGTTATGATATTCTAAAAGGAATGTTCGTTCATGCTCAAAGAAATCATCTACATCCTACAGGATCAAGAAAGAAAACATGAGATTTTTTTTACTCATTTACTTCAGCTCAAAATGTAAATCACTTTATGCCACCATTATAGATATAAAAAAAAAATTATCAAGAAAACAGCACAGCTAACCGCAAAAGCCAAATGTTACACCATTTCTTCAGCACATTAAGACTTTCACAGACCTGCATTTCTATCAATCAAGTAAGAAATGGTTTTGTAGCTAAAGGTTTAATGATCCTTTATATATACAGTTCATGTTCACATGTGGTACTCTGAAACATGCTCCTGCTTATGCTTCACTTCTACAAACACATTACTGCCACTGGGACTAAGCAACTGCTTTTGAGAGAAAGAAAAAAAATCCTAGTATCCCACAGCAAGTACTTTGCTTGGTCTCGCATGCATTTTGTGGGTCACCCAGAGGCTGCCTAGCCTTATTAGGGCCCTTTCCCACTGCTGTGGGCAACCTGGCCAAATGTGCTACATGGGAGCAGTGAGAGAATTAACCACTGTCTTCTATCTTTTCTATTATAAAGCTAGATATACATTACAAATCAAAATTACAACAGTACTTTCTCAGCTTCTACATTAGCAATTATTCATCGGAAAAGCGTCAGTTGACATAATGTAACATGAGATCCACATCAATGTAATTCAAAGGAGCAAGAGTCAGTGCTGACAAAATCTCATTTGAAATCTTCATGTATCAGCTTTCTTAACTGTAAAAATGGGGGTAAATCAACATGCAGGGTTATAGTTAAGATTAAATAAGAAAACATGGACTACCAGTCAATATATTATACATGTTCAGTAAGTTACTCCTTTTAAAATAATCAGCCTAAGTCCATTAAGTACGTTCTGCATATCCATTTTATTGTAGATATATAACTTTAAAAACAATGATGACAAAGAACCATTATTTAACCACTCAGTATCCGCTTGATAATGTAATAGAAATATTTCTCTTAAATTTTGCTGCTAAGTCTTCATATAAATCAATTCCTGTACCATTTTTTTTTGGTACCGGGAATCAAACCTGGGACCTTGCGCTTGTGAGGCAGGTGCCAGAACCACTGATCTAAATCCCCGGCCCTCCTATACCATTTTTTAAACAATAAGTTTAGATGTTATTTAGTAAATAATTAATTTTATAAGTATTTTTATATATATTATCTCCCTTTTTTTCAAGACAGGGTCTTGTTATGTATAGTAGTTCAGGCTGGCCTCAAACTTGTAGCAATCCTACAATTACATGCGTATACCACCACACCTGGCTATAATCTCATTTTGAAAATGGAGAAACTGATTCAGAGAAAGAAAGTAACTCTTCCCAACATCATATAGCTACCAGGAGACAACATCAAAACCTCGGTTAAGTTGGGGATGGTGGGGCATGCATTTATAATCCCAGCACTTGGGAGGCTGAGGTAGGAGGATCGCTACAAGTTCAAGGTCAGTCTGGACTACATAGTGAGTTCAAGGCCAGCCCGAACTGCATAGCAAGGCCCTGTCTCAAAACAACAACAGGGCCAGGGATTTAGTTCAGTGGTTCCAGCACCTACTACACAAGCGCAAGGTCCTGAGTTCGATCCCCAGTACCAAAAACAAAAACAACAACAACTACGACCTCAATTAAGATTTTTGGCGGGGGCGGGGGGGGGGGGGTACCAGGGATTGAACTCAGGACCTTGCGCTTTCGAGGCAGGCATGATGCCACTGACCTAAATCCCCAGCCCATTCAATTAAGATTTTATCAGGCCAGGGATTTAGCTCAGTGGTTCCGTCACCTGCCTTGCAAGTGTGAGTTCAATCCCTGATACCAAAAAAATCAACAAGATTTTATTCCAAATCTGAACCTAAATTCCCCTGACATTTGCAAGGCTAAGTGTACAAACAGGCAGGCTTTCTTCTTGCCCCACCCTGCAGCTGTCTGTCCTGCACCCAGCAGACCGGGTGCCCTGTGGGTAGACAGTCCACCCCACACATTCATCTTTTCCCAGGTGCCCCATGCCACCCTGACCACCTAAGGAAGGCACACGGGGTCAGCTGGGGAGGATACCCATGCAGGACCTAGAAGGCTTGGGACTGGGGCAGGGAAATACGGGGAAGAGGGCTGTTTAGATATTTGGAACATGGACTGATTTAGAAGAAAGGGGTATAGGCTCCAGGAGGCCAAATCCCCTTGGACTGCAGACTTCTCATCCTGTGGAGAAGGGAACTCAGCAGAGAGAAGAACCACGGCAAGGGCAATTTCACCAAACTACAGATTCTACTATTCAAACTTTTCTTTTACTCTAGGTTCTATACATCTGAAGTCTTAATACATTTCCCTCCTAAAGTAAATTCTCAACCAGTAAGAGTGCTAATTAAACAAAAATCTTACCTTTACTCCTGAAACAATGACTCCATCTGCTGATTTGACCATGTTTTTAAAGAAATCTTCAAGTTTCTCTTTTTTATTTTTTCCTCGAACACTCAACTGAAAGAAAGGTAATTTAAAATTAGCAATTTCTAAAGTTACAAATGGAGCCAGGCACAGTGGTGCTGGCCTGTACTCCCAGCACTCAGGAGGCTGAGGCAAGAGGATCACCATGAGCTCAAGGCCAGCCTAACCTATATATACAAAATAAGAAAGAAAGAGAGAGAGAGAGAATGGAAAGGAAGGAAGGAAAAGGAAAGGAAAGAAGAAAATGGAAAGTAATGCCTCCTTTATCCTTAAGACATTTAAATGGGAACCTCAAAAGGATCCCAGTTTTTAGTCATGCACATGGTCCTCATTCTGAACTCACCCAAATATCACCTCTTGTTCTGTGTTGAGGGTCAGCAGCTTATAGTACAGGGCACACAAAAGATGATTTGAATAGCATGACTAGTTACCCAAGGGGAAAACTGAGAAGGAGCTAATCTTTTTTTCTTTCTTTCTCTTTTTTGGTACCGGCGATCAAACTTGGTACCTTGCGCTTTTAAATCCCCAGCCCAAGAAGGAGCTAATCTTTGATTCCTGGAGCTTGCTGCCTCAGAGTGCTCAATAAAGCAACATCCCATCTAACTTGTTTCTGTATCGCCAGGGCTTTACTGTCTATGTGACCTCACTCATCTTGAGTCCTCACCATCCTAACTGCCCTGAGTAATCCCAGGTGGTTTTGCCTGCATAGTTTCTTAGCAAACAATAAATAGACAAAAATATTAGAGTGGTATATGGAGCTTCTGCAATGGGACCCTAACTCTAGGAATGTGCCTGAGTCTTTGATAATAGCTTAAGATAAGCCAGGTAGGGCTGGGGACTCATTGGTACAGCCTGCCCAAAGCCCTGAGTTCAATCCCCAATACCAGACCAAAGATAAACCAGGTACACTCCAGCTAAAATGAAGTCACTTTGTCTTAATCCATACATAAACCCCTTCTTCTGACCCAACTTGTAGGAATTCAACTAGTCTTGCTGCCATGCAGGACACACTTTTAGTCAGAAAGCTACCCCGCCCCCCCAGCCCCCGCAATAAACTGCATTCTTTGCAATCCTAGATCTGTCTGCCTTCCCTCCTTCAGTCTCATGACAACTTTGGGGCAAACCCTCACAAACTAAACCTGGATTGTTCCAGAACAACTACATTTATGTAAATGACTCACAAATCTCCATCACCACCTGCTGTGTTCTGACTGAATGTGCCTTTCCCAAATTCATATGTTGAAACCTAATCCCCCAGGGGATGGTATTAAGAGGTGACTCTGGGGCCGGGGATTTAGCTCAGTGGTTCTGCACCCTGCCTTGCAAGCGCAAGGACTCGAGTTTGATCCCCGGTACCAAAAAAAAAAAAAAAAAAAAAAAGGTGACTCTGGGAGATTGTCAGTTCATCAGGCCAGAGCCTTCAGACTCGAGACCTGAGGGAACTGGTCTCTACAAGCTTAAAGAGTTCATGTGTGGTCTGGGGATTTAGCTCAGTGGTTCCGGCCCCCGCCTTGCAAGCGCAAGGTCCTGAGTTCAATCCCCAGCACCAAAAAAAAAAAAAAAAAAAAAGAGTTCATGTGAGGTAAGAAAACAATGCTAAGGAGACAATTCAGTGGAGCTTTTTAGTAGGCTGCTTGATATACAGGGCTGGGACCTAGTTACTAGAGTAGCATGATGACAGCACATTAGTGTATCTGAAGCCACAGGAGTATGAGAACACTTATAAAAAAAAATGCATAGAATCTGAGTCTAGAAGAACTTCAATCCTCTACAGAACTCCATGAGAACCTCGGGAAAAGAAAATGTAAATTAATGGGTATATGGAGGAAAAAGTCCATGAAGGAGACTGGGAAGTAGGTAAAGTCAAGCATTCAATCAATCACAAGATATTCTAAAGACCAGGAAGTACAGGGAACTTACAGTTATCTCAGTCAAAATGAAAAGGCATAATGTAATAAGCCACGTTAACAAAAAAAAAGGGGGGGAAACATGATCATGTCAATAAGTTTACTTTCTCAAAACTCAGCCTGGGCAACTCTGTGAGACCCTGTCTCAATTTTTTAAAAAGGGCTGGGGATATAGCTCAATGTGAAGTCTAGGGCTCAATTTCAAGTTCTGCAAAGAAAGAAAAAGATAGAGAAAAAAATGAAAAGAAAAAGAAAATTATGTGATGTTTCATTGGGAAATGACAAAAGTAGGCTACATTTGGAAAGAATGGTAAAACTTTACTTCGATAAAAACATGATAATAGCTGGGATGTAGCTTAGTGGGGCAGTGCCTGCCTGGAAAGTACAAAATTTTGAGTTCGATCCCTGGTACCAAAAAAACATGACAATATATGTACATACATTTATGTAGAAAATAATACACACAAGGACATACACCAAAATATTAACATTGCTTACGCTGGTTAATTTTATTAATTTATTTTTTTGATTCTCTGAATTTGAAAATATTTCCATAAGATCAAATATGTCTTCAGAAATGATTTTTTTTCGTTTGTACCGGGGATTGAACTTGTGCTTTCCAGGCAGACGGCGGAACCAGTGAGCTAAATCCCCAGCCCCTCTCTTCAGAAATAAAGAGGAAAAAAATAACAACCTTTTAAAAATAAACATGAAACCAGGGTAAAAAAAAAAGTTGGGTCAGTGGTGAATTAAGTTGGGGGAGGGAATCAGCATTAGAAATAAAATTGAGGAAAAAATTTAATTTTGAGCCTATTAATGTTATGATTTTTCCCGCAGTACTGGGGACTGAACTCGGGGAGCAGTGAGCTACACCCCCAGTGCTTTTGTAAAATTTTATTTTGAGACTGGGTCTCACTAAGTTGCCCAGGTTGGTCTCAAATTCATAATATTCCTGTCTCAGTCTCTTGAGTAGTTGGGAATGCAAGCATGCATCACCACACCTGGCTCTCTGAAATATATGTTTGTGGCCAGGGATTTAGCTCAGTGGTTTCGCTGCCTGCTGCACAAGCGCAAGGACCCCGAGTTCGATCACCGGTACCAAGAAAACCAAAAATCAAACAAAAATATGAAGTATATGTTTGTAAGGAATAAAAAGAAAGAAATCTACATTGGTGAGAAAAATCTATGAAATCCTAAGCTTTCTGAAAGCTATTTATAATGCTGGTCTAAATATTTAGTAATCTTCGCCAGGGATGTATTTTAGCAGTGCCACACCTGCCTGGCAACTGCAAGGTCCTGAGTTCAATTCCCAGTACCCAACATTCAGTAATCTTTCACTTATTGACACAAAAAATATATATTTTGCTGGGGATTTAGCTCAGTGGTGCCATCGCCTGCTTGCAAGCGCAAGGTCCCGAGTTCGATCCCTGGTACCAAAAAAAAAAAAAAATTTATTTTCCATCAATTGCTAGACATTACTCTAAAACAGTGGTGAAAACTTAACTTTTCCCTACCCTCACAGAGATTGGAAGAAAACAGACTCTCTCTTTCTATATATATATATAAAAATTTATAGCTGGTCATCGTGGTGGTGCATGCCTGTCCCAGCACTCGGGAGGCTGAGGTAATCAGGAGGCTAAGGCAGGAAGATTGCTGCAAGTTCAAGGCCAGCCTGAACTACATAGCAAGACTCTGCCTCAAAGAATAAAAAAAATGTGTGTGTGTGTGTGTGTGTGTGTGTGTGTGTATTTTTTTTTTTCTTTTAAGTACTGCTACGGGCTGTGGCAATAGGATAGTGTCTGGAGAGTGAAGCTACTATACATCAAGCAGCCTTGCACTGAAAACTACCACACTTCAGACTTCACATACTCCAAATTGTTAACAGGGTTTTAGCCCAGCCATAAATAAGGCCCAGCAAAAAACAAACTTATAAAGATAAAAAAGCAGCCAGACATGGTGGCCCATGCCTGTAGTCCCAGCACTTTAGAGCCTGAGGCAGGAGGATCACTGTGAGTTTGAAGCCAGCCTGGGCTACATATTGAGTTCAAGACCTGCCTTAACTACATGGTAAGATCCTATCAAAAAAAAAAAAAAAAAGCAATGACAGCATCCTATAATGTGTTCTATGGACTGTATTCTTTACAACTCTATTAAAATCATTTTTCAGCTTCATATAATTCACAATAGAAAGTAATCTTTATAGTTCTTAAATGACCACATGCCAGTATCACACACCATATTCATACTATGAAAGTACCTATGCTTAAAGTGCTAAATATTTCTTGATCTTGAGTTACTTCATACATTTTTTATCAATCTTTATGTCCTTGTTACTTAGGATATTTTACTATCATATCTTCTAAGACCAAACAAGAAAAGGAAACTTATGCACAAAATTCTTTCATCTTTATGTTAACTTGTAAGCAAATAGCACTACTGTATACTAAATTCGTTTTCCAATAAAATTATTTAATCTTTTTTTTGATACTGGAGATCGAACTCAGGCCCTTGTGAGGCAGGCAGTGGCACCACTGAGCTAAATCCCTGGCCCCAAATTATTTAATCTTGTTATCCAAAAACAAGTTCTAAAATCTGTAACACCTATCCACTAAAAAGATTTTTGTCAACATGTTTTGTTTTGTTTTTTGAGATACGGTCTCCCTTTGGTCTCCCTTTGTAGTGCAGGCAGCCTCCCAAGTGCTAGGATCAAAAGCGTGTACCACCACACCTAGCTTTGTCAACACAACACTGTGAATGAAGGACCCCTCCCCTTACTGGGGATTGAACTCAGGGTCTTGTGCTTGCCAGGCAGGCACAGTGCCACTGAGCTACTCCCCAACCCTTAATGAAGAAATCCTAAAAGTTCAATCACCTCATTCTCTTGCTGAAGCAGCTTTTAGGCAGGAAAGAAGAAAAGTGGAGGGCTGGGGATTTAGCTCAGTGGTTCCATCGCCTGCCTCAAAAGCACAAGGACCAGAGTTTAATCCTCGGTACCAAAAATAAATAAATAAAAAGAAGAAAAGTGGAGAAAATTGGAGCAATAAGCACTGACCAATGGCTGTTAAACAGATCCAAAGTCAGTCATTTACACAAGGGAATAGAATTCTTTTTTTTTTGGTACCAGGGATCAAACTCAGGACCTTACGCTTGCAAGGTAGGAACAGTGCCACTGAGCTAAATCCCCGGCCCAGGAATGGAATTCTTTAGCTCATGCACCTCCCTGCAATTCTCCGTAAGGATTCAGAACATGCCAAAATCAAACTTAAGGAGACTTAACAAATTTGATAACCCTATTTCTTTTTCTTTTTTTTTTTTGGTACCAGGGATCAAACTTGGGACCTTGTGTTTGCAAGGCAGGTGGCTGAACCACTGAGCTAAATCCCCGGCCCGATAACTCTCTTTCTTAAGTTTACTCTTCAGGATGAAAAACCAATGTCCCACGTAGACTTAGTATCCCTTATCTGAAATGCTTAGGACTGTAAGAATTTCAGATTTTGGAATTCTGGGGATTTTGGGTTATTTGCATAGGCTTTAATGACCAAGCATCACTAATCCAAATCACTGAAATCTGAATAGCTCTAAAATCTGAAACTTTCTGAGGGTATGTTGGGTGGCCAAAGATTTCAGATTTCAGATTTTTGATTAGGGATGCTTAAACTGTAATATGATTTCCCATCATTCCTTTAATTACTCTAGTCCTACTGAAATACTGACAATAGGCCACTTTAAAATACCGCGAAAAATAAAAGTATTCTTAAAGAGGACTTACGTTTTTCTAACTACTCCCTGCCTTTTCCAATGACTCTAAAAAGAAACTTCAATTATTATTTTAATCAATCTGATACTCACATCTTGATTATATTCTAAGAAGACATGGAAATTTAAATCTTTCCTCAAAATAGGATGAGCTGCCACACGACACAGGAACACTTCATGCATCGCCACTGTCTTCTTGAATATTGCCAAATACTCACTAGAAACAACACACAAAATTAAAGGTAAAAAATTGTATCAACTACAATGTCATCTCCAAAAAATTTTTTCAGCAAATAATCTTTAGGTTTAAACAAAGGTTTTAGCTAAACTATTTATTAAACATATAAAATCCAGCACCGAAAAAGATTTCATGCTAATTAATAATATATATTATACCTAAATGTTAGTATAAGTTTTATAAACTTCTTACTATCCAAGTTGATGTTAAAGGTCGTAGGTGAGGTATCTGCTTTTAGCTCCAGAGAAATTACCTGATACAACCTTAATGATTCAATTTCTATATAATTGCTTCTTTTAAATAACTTAGTACAAAAAATAATCAAAACCCAAAATTCACTAACCATGTTTTCAACGTTAATAATTATTCTCATTTAATGACTCAAACACACAAGAAAGAAACTCACCATAGAGAGACTGGGTTTTGCCATTACACTGAAGAAAAGTGTTTTAAAGTATTTTAATATCATCAATGAATTCCATGACAGTGATATATGTCCGTTTGATAGGGAAAAAACACTCAAGGAAAAAAGGTCCAATATTCTTGCTGCAACTATGTGCAAGAAGGATAAGTTTTACATACCAGCAAACCAGCAGGCTCAATGTTGGGAGGAGTTTGATCTTTGGGAGGGTAGTCATTCAGTGAAGACAAAAAAGAAGGATGCAGAGGATGGAGGTAGCAGAATAAACCCAAGGCTCTCTGTTATCCAACCCCTAACCAGACCACAAAAGAATCATGATCAGGGCCACTGGAAAATCACAGATCCTTCAATATTAATGTGCTCTGCTAAGTTCCAGTTGTTATTAAAAACTTTAAGTATATATCTATCTGCTATCAGACTATGGCTTGCACCCAGCACTGACAGAATTCTTAAAATATCAGTCATTATGTTACTGATTTATCTTTTCAAAACAATTTATTTAGCATTCTAAAGAGTATAGTAGCAGTGTGCTTATATGCTTTTTAAATTTTTGTGCGGTACTAGGGATTGAATCTAGGGCCTCATGCACAGTAGACAAGCACTGTACCACCAAGTTACAGCCCCAGCTCCAATATATGGTTGGAGACTAAAACTAAGTGAAAGAGGAAAAGAGGAAATCTATGAAGGGGAGAAATGACCAGAAAAAGAGATGCAGGTGACAAGAATGAAAGAAAAATTGTTTCCTTGTACAAGTCTCAAAATAAAGAGAAATAACATATAGAAAATCCAAAATTCAAATATTTAATAAAAAAGGGAAAGATTATGTATTTTCAGTAAATAGGCTAAAAAATGAAATAAATTACACAATTTTCCAAGGACTTAATATACTTCTATTATATATGAAACTAATACTTAATGATAAGCAATTCTTAGCAATTCTCTAGTTACTCTGCTCCTAATTCTTTCCCTTTTGACCAGAAGCCACAGGTAGAGAAAAGGGGAAATTACACACACACACACACACACACACACTTATTTTTTTAAAATATTCATTCTGTTTTAAAAGTCACGTTCCCTTTTTACTGCTCTTTTATAAACTCTTAGGTATTTTTTTTCAATTTTCAGAGTCTCTTTAAAACACTGAAGAATTTTACAATGGACACAATTATTCTATAATTTTCCTGTAGGCTCTGATCATGATCACTAATGCCAGTTGTGTAACTTAAACCTGTATCTTTCCAAAAGAGTCACTGTGGTGAAATGACTGAAAGAACGAGATACCAGAGAGCACACAAAAAGGCATTCAAACAAGCACAGTTAACAAAAGCAACAAAAAGAAAACATCACATACGCTTCCAGTTCCTGTTTCATCTTTGTGAATTCTTCCTTTGTCATTGACCCTTCCCCTTCTCCAAGCTTCTGTAGCTTTTCTCTCGAAGCATCAAAATCAGGCCTTGGTGGTGCTGGTGGAATCTATAACAAAACCAAATCACTAAATATAAGGGAACATTTCATTTCTGTCAGCACTGTACCACTACTAAACTACTGTATTGAGAAAGCTAAAGGTATTCTGAACGAGATGAGCACCAGAAACACCCAAATTCAGATTAGAGAAATTCACTAGTTCTAGAAACTAACATCATTGAGGTCCTTTACACCAAAGAAGAAACAGAGCCTAACATTATTTTCTGATATTAGAATAGTTCTCAAACTTCAATCTTTAGGCTCCTACATGGCAACCTAGAGTCTTCAAATTCTTATGTGCACCAAGTTCTGATGATAGATTGAATGAATGTGTATAGCAAATATGTATGCTATTTTTCAAGAGTATGTAAAGGGTGTGATTAAATACAACTGTATTTTTTGAAATTAATGAATTTATTGTGGCTTTATGCCTGTGTTTTTAAAAAATTAATAAAGACTAGAACCAGGCAGCACACCTGTAATCACAGCACTTGGAAGGCTGAGCCAGGAGGATTGCTGCAAGTTTGAGGCCAGCTACATGGTGAGTCCAAGGCCAGTCTGAACTACATAGCAAGATATTCCTTGTCTCAAAAAATAAAAAACAAGGGCCCAGGATTTAGCTCAGTGGTTCCACCACCTGCCTCACAAGCACAAGGTCCCGACTTTGAACCCTGGTACAAAAAATAAATAAATAAAAATAAAAATAAAAAACAAAACAAGTAAGACACAGATGGATGACTAACTTCATTCTACTTATCCAAACAGGGAATAAGCACTTATCATAAAAAGAAAAGATCCAGAAGAAATACATTATTCAAGGAAACAATGTAAGAAAAAAATTATCTTGGGAAGAAGGATCTACAAGTAAGAATTATTAAGGACAAAATGATGGAAAGTTAAAGAGACCAAAGGAGATACAAGGAAGAAAAGTTAAAGTAAAAATTAGTACAAGAAAGGCTAAGTATGAACCTCAGTGTTACAGTGCTTGCCTAGCATGTAGAAAATCCCCAGCACACACACACACACAAAACATTAAATTAAAAATTTTTAGAAATTCTACAAGAAAAGGGTTCCAACCAAGAGAGTAATAGGGTCAGAAAGCATTAAGTAGAGTTCAGCACACATTCACTGAGCATCTACTACATGCTAGGCATGATGGTGAGCACCAGATACACAGACGGTCTTAGCTCTGAGAAGTGCTTCACCCATGGAAGGAGAAAGTAGTGAAAAAAGTGCAGTCACACAAGAAGGTAGGGGACAGGGTGGAAACAGAATAAGAAAAGAAATGCGCTACTGGTTAGTCACCAAACTGAACTGTAGAAAGGAGACAAATAACTGAAAAGGAGTGGTGCCCACAAGGATGGAGAGGGAATTTGGCCACGACAACTTTAGGGAAAATCAAATGAAGTTAAATTTCACAAATCTGAATGTGATCAACAGCTGAGGCAGAATAACCTAACCACCTGTCTTGATTATTCCATCTTCAGGAGTCTTCCAACTCCTGTTATTTATCCAAGGATTCAAATCAATATGGTTTGCAACTCCCCTCAGTTAATCCCTAGGACAAGCCAGTTCAATTCTAACACCAAGAATTTAAGCTGAAATGAGGAAGCTTAACATATTCTCACAGCTCCACACTCAGGAAAAGAGGTGGCAGCCCAATAATTTGTAACTGGCAATCTTATAAAATCACATCAGTTATTAAAAATGCTAAGCAGAGGGCTAGGGATTTAGCTCAGTGGTTTTGCCGCCTGCTGCGCAAGCGCAAAGACCCGAGTTCAATCTCTGGTACCAAAAAAACCCGCAAAAATGCTAAGCATTCGATCACCAGTACCAAAAAAAAAGCTAAGCAAGTGCTGGGGATTTAGCTCAGTGGCACCATGCCTGCCTTGCAAGCACAAGGTCCTGAGTTCAATCCCCGGTACCAAAAAAAAGCTAAGCAAGACTGCAACACATAAGAATGTACCAGGCATGGTAAGGCACGCTTGTAATACCAGCATACAGGAGGCTGAGGCGGAGGATCACTGCACGTTCCCGAAGCCAGCCTGGGCTACATAGTGAGTTCAAGACCACCCTGAACTACATACCTAGTGAGACTTTGTCTCACAACAAAAACCCAAAACAAAACAGAACAAAAATATCCAAAATGTCACTAAAAAAAATAGAATTAAAATGAAATCTCAGTACTTACGATATAACCTGCATAGTCTTCATTTTCAACGAAGGAATCATGAAGCCAGATAAATTCCTCATGTTGTCGAACAACAGAAAACTCATTTTGTTTAAAATTGGGCAACGAACTCTGCAAAGAGATTCATGAATAAAAGTCAAAATTACACTAACAAGCATTTTAATCTTAGTTTTAATAAACATTTTACATCTTAGTTTAAAAAGAAAATCAGTCTTACTTGAAAGACTGTCAGTGCCTTTAAACTCTAGTAAGGGCTGGGCATGTAACGTGGCGGTACAGCACTTCCCTAGACTGCTTTCCGAGCATGCCCTAATTCAACCCCCAGCAACACAAAAAACAAACAAAACATATCAAAAGATCCTACAAAAAGCTGGACATGGTGGTACATATCTGTAATCCCAGCTCTCAGGAGGCTCACCCCAAATTCAAGGCCACTCTGGGCTACATCATGAGCTCAAACTCAGCCTGAACTACATAGCAAGACTGACTCAAAAAAACCCAATAATAAACCCTATCAAAAAACAAAAAGAACAGGCCAGGGATTTAGCTCAGTGGTGCCGCACCTGCCTTGCAATCACAAGGTCCTGAGTTTGATCCCATACTGCAACAAAACCAAAACTAACTGCAGTATGAAAATCCCAGTTTTACCTACACAAACTTATCTTCAGATTTTTGGGGAAATAAGCTGACAGGCTCTTATTATACTGCTATCATTACTTAAAAGTTATCCTGTCAGGCTGGAGATTTAGATCAGTGCTTCTGCCGCCTCCCTCCCAAGCTCAAGGACCCAAGTTTGATCCCCAGTACCAAAAAAAAAAAGTTATCCTGTCAATATATATCAAACTCAACTATTCAAACACAGAAAAAACAGTTCTACAATTTGAAAATATCCCCAGAACTAAAATCTAAGAATAATAATTTGTTTTTGTTTTTGCAGTACTGGGGATCAAACTCAGGACCTTGTGCTTTCGAGGCAGGCACAGCACCACTGAGCTAAATACCTGGCCCAAGAATAATAATTTGTAAGACAGTAATCTAACTGAAGGAACACAAAACTGAAAATCACAATTATATTAAAAGATATTAAAAAGGGGCCGGGGATTTAGCTCAGTGGTTCCACTGCCTGCCTCACAAACGCAAGGACCCAAGTTCAATCCCCAGTACCCCCCCAAAAAAGATATTAAAAAAATAAAAGATTAAAAACCTAGAGAAAATTAAATTTGCATTATGCTTAGGTTCTATGATTAATCATTAAAATTTTTTTTTTTTTTTGGTACCGGGGATCAAACTCGGGTCCCTGCACTTGCGAGGTAGGCAGCAGAACCACTGAGCTAAACCCTGGGCCCTTTAACGTTTATCTTTAAAAAGTACATTTTCCTAAAACATTTTTTGCTGAAATGCCTGGAATTATAAACTAAAATATTTCTTTCCAGTTATATTCAGAACCTGAATTCTAGTCCACATATTATATATAAATAACAGCGCAACATTAATCAATGGCCCATTTACCTTTGTATGGACAGTGAATTTTACTTTGTCCCTCTCACTCAGAGCATCAGAAATGTCCACCTGCAGAGCTGCATCACTTTGAAGATCTACATTTATTGCTTTAAGCTAAAAAAAGAAAATAAGTATTATCTTAATGAAAACTCTGCTTTTATGTAATTTCATTCCTTTCTCAGATAGTAATACAATACAAAAACAAGACAAAGGAAAGAATCTCAAGACTAAGAGAACACGAAAGCTCAATTTACCTAAAATTTACTCAGGAGCAGATGCTTTGGATGATGCCATTAACTTCACCAACTTTCAATGGATACCACATAACAGAACTCTGCTCTGCATGAACTAGTAAACTAACCACGATCCACTCTAATTTCATCCCCCCAAAACCCCTATTTTCCAATAAGATGATCCCCTAAGTATCAAGTATTCTAAATTAAAGGAAATGTGCTTACCTTTCAGAGTAAAAACATATAAAAAGAATATTCAACAACAATTTTAACTCTGCTTTTTTTTATTTTTGGATTTTTTGAGACAGGGTCTCACTGTGTAGTTTAGGCTGGCCTTGAACTTGCAGCGATCCTCCTGGCTCACCTCCTGTAACCCTAGAACAGGCATATGCCACCATGCCAGGCCTCAATCATACTTTTAAAAAATGTATATAAAAGTCAGGCAGAGTGACACATACCTGTAGCTCTAGGACTTGGGAGGCTGAGGCAGGAAGATCTTTAGGTCCAAGAGATTAACAGCCCAACAACATAGTAAGACTCTTATTTAAAAAAGCATGCAAAGCCTTTGTAGGAAATACTTAAACTGTGAAGGCAGGGCTTTCTGGGTTTTTTGATACCAGGGATCAAACTTGGGACCTTGCGCTTGCGAGACAGGTGGAGGAACCACTGGGCTAAATACCTGGCCCTAACAGGCTTTCTTTATATGTTTCTCTATTTTCCCACTTCTCCACAATACATACACAAACACACACACATATTTTTTTTTTAGACAACAGGTTTATTGAAAACTGACATGTAGACAATGAGGAGATAGTATTCTTCTTAAAAAGGGGGAGAAAGGTCTTTTTTTAAAAAAAACAGAAATCCTGTGACTTATTAAAGGGAAAGTTTTTCAAGTAATTTCTACTCATTTCAATTCGCACAACTGACTCTTGAATAAATATGCTTTTAAAAAATAAAGACTTGGGCCAGGGATTTAGCTCAGTGGTTTCACCGCCTGCTGCACAAATGCAAGGATGGATCCCCAGAACCAAAAAAAAAAAAATCTACTGGGCCAGGGATTTAGCTCAGTGGTTTCGCCACTTGGTGCACAAGGAGCCGGTTTGATCCCCGGTACCAAAACAAACAAACAAAAAAAACAAAAACAAAAAAAATAAACACTTGGCCGGGGATTTAGCACAGTGAATTCAGTTTGAGGAAATTTCTAATTAGATTATATTCTGAGGTTTAATCTTTACCCAGGTCAATAAACTTATACAGTATTTTCTTTTGTCAGAGACTGACCATATCACTGGTCAAAAGAAGGACTGAGAATGTGAATTAGGCAACAAAAGATAGTATCATTTAAAAAAATAATTTAAAGATTCTGTCCTAGGCCAGGGATGTAGCTCAGTGGCACCTGGACTGCCTAGCAAGCACAACGTCCTAAGTTTAATACCCAGTACAGAAACAAAAAAACGGGCCAGGGACTTAGCTCAGTGGTTCCACTGCCTGTCTCGAAAGCACAAGGTCCTGAGTTCTATCTCTGGTACAAAAAAAAAAAAAAAAGAGAGAGATAGCCTCTTCTCAGTTTAGGGCCGGGAATTTAGCTCAGTGGTTCCAGCACTGCCTGCCCTGCAAGCACAAGGACCCGAGTTCAATCCCTGGTACCAAAAAAAAAAAAAAAAAACAACCCTGTTATAGGTTAATTGTTCACATGTAAATAGTAAAGACATTCATTAATAGTTACTAGTACTGAATTATATAGTATAGTAGTATATTATAGTTTATGAAGTATCTAGTTTAGAACATTTCTTAAAAGTGAGTTCTTAGGGCCGGGGATTTAGCTCAGTGGTTCCGTCACCTGCCTCGCAAGCGCAAGGACCCGAGTTCGATCCCTGAAACCAAAAAAAAAAAAAAAAAAAAAAAAAAGTGAGTTCTCTTGCCGGGCATGGTGGCACACACCTGAGACCAGCCTGGGCTACACAGTGAGTTCAAAGCCAGCCTGAACTACACAGTGAGACCCTGTCTCAAAAAACCAAAACAAAACAAAGTGCATTCTCTTGAGCTGAGCATGGTGGCGTATGCCTGCAATTCCAGTACTTAGGAGGCTGAGGCAGGAGGACTACTGCAAGGCCAGCCTAAACTATATAAATTACATAGGAAGAACCTGTTTCAAAAGAAGGGGAAAAAAAGTGAGTTCTCTTTTAGCCAGGCATGGTGGCAGCTCATGCCTATAATCACAATACTCAGCAGGCTGAAGCAGGAGGACCGCCACAAGTTCAAGACTACGTAGTAAGTTCAAGACTACATAGTAAGTTCCAGACCAGCCTAAACTCTGCACAGTGAGACCTTGTCTCAAAAAACGAGAGAGAGAGAGAGAGAGAGAGAGAGAGAGAGAGAGAGAGACAGAGAGAGAAGAGATCTATCTTTTGCCAGAAAAACAAATGCTCACCAACGGATGGGGAAATACGGAAGACAGGAGCTTTGATTACTGCAATAGCCTCCCACTTGCCTTTTGCTTCTGTCCTTGTCCTTCATTAATCTGTCCCTCACAGAACCACTACTATGATCTCATTAAACCAGAAATCATTCCATTTCAAATACTCTAATCATTTCTGTTCTCTAAATACACAGGGTTCCCACCAGGAGAAAAGCCGAAGTTCTTGGACTGGTATCAGATCTCCATCTGGCACCATCTCTGGCTGATCTACTATGCCCCTGCCTCACTGCAGCCCTGCCACATGGCCTCCTTGCTCTTTATACTTACAGGCAAGTGGCCACCTAATAAGTCTCTGTCCTTATGTTTCCTCTACATGAATTTCTGCCCCCATAACTACCTGACCGGCTCACTTCCTTCAAGTCTTCAGTCTGTCTGTCTCAGGAAGGCTTTTCTCAGGAAGGCTCAAAACACTGTTGCCACCCCACCTAGTAATCCGTATCCCTCCTTCATTTCTTTCATAGCTCTTATCATCTAACATACTTTATTTTTTAATGTTCCTCCCTAACTAGAATTCAACTCCAAAAAGGGGCCAGGGATTTAGCTCAGTGGTTTCGCTGCCTGCTGCGCAAGCGCAAGGACCTGAGTTCAATCCCCGGTACCAAAAAAAAAAAAGAATTCAACTCCAAAGGGACATAGATTTTTGTGTGATTCATTGCTATATTCCTAAGGGTAGCCCTCAGAAAATTTTTGTCGGATAGAAAGGTGGGAAGAAAAAGAAAGATATTAATCATAACTAGTCTATGAAACTTATCGGGTAATTACAGTACAATCAATGAAAAACCCTAGGAGATAGAGAGAAGTATATTCTATTAAGCTCACTAATTCAGACCTAATTTTACACCTATTTAACTACTAGCTCAGTTAGGATTTTTACAGAAGTCCTATAATATTTTTGTTTTGAGACAGGGTCTAAATAGCCCAGGCTGGCCTTGAACTCACCTTGATCCTTCTACCTCAGCCCCCAACTTTGGGATCACAAGCATACACCACTGGACCTAGTTCATCCTATATTATTTCAATTACTAATATTTCATTTCTAATACTAATCCATGCCCCACATAACAAACAGTCAAATCAATGGTTGACTAGGCAGACATTTTCTGGAAACTGACATTTGCAGCCAGACTTCCCCTCATACCATACCAGAAACAAGACACTAGTAGGGCAGTACTAATCATGTCTACCTATGTACTTCCTAGAAGTCCAAGTATTTGGGGGGCAGGGGTGTGTGTGGGGGGGGGTGCCGAAAATCGAACTCAGGGCCTTGTGCTCGCCAGGCTAGAAGTCCAAGTATTATCAACAGAACAAATGTAGACAGTCAACGCTGGACAATACAGAAATATGCATTTATTCAATAAATTTTTTAGCATTTATATGCAAATAACAGTCCTACGTAAGCCTGCAATCCCAGCCCTTGTGTGGCTGGGGCAGGAGGATCTTCAGTTTGAGGTCAGCTTGGGCTACACAGCAAGTCCCAGGCCAGTCTGGGCTACCTGGTGAGACCCTGCCTCAAAATAAAACAGGATGTAAGGGTGATCTGGCTGTGACATCTGTCACCCACTGATTGCCAGGGTTGACTCGGCTGACCTGGCTGGCTAGGCGGGTATCCCCTTCCTCCCTCACAACTCTATGTTCAACCCTCCCGAAGCTGCACGCTAGGTCGAAAAGGATGACCACCCCCGACAGAGGATGGATAGGAGAACCATATCCTTGGTCAAGGTCAAACGAATAGCTGTGCTTCCCTGCTAGAACCTCCAAACAAGCTCTCAAAACAAAACAAAACAAAAGCCTGCCTTCATTTTTTTGCACTGAGAAAGATAAACTTTACATAATACAAAATTAAGTGCTTCCTGTTTTCTGCCAGTTTTACTATGCATAATGACCTAAGAAATACCTTTAGTTCTGTGACTTTTCCATATTTCCAGTCTGTCAGCACCTTCTCTGCTTCATTCCTTCTTTCCCCAGACTCAGGATCAATTTAATCAACTTTTTTAGCTTTATATTTGAGGGGCTGGGTATGGCTAGAAAAAATCACAACTGTCTAGATGGGTCCACTACAAATTAATTGCTTCCAAATTGCATTAAACCAGTGATGGCATTTTCAATGATACGAATAGCCCCCTGCAGGGTTAGATTCACAACCTGCTCAGCTCTCAGGATTGCCTGCAGCACCTAGTCCAAACTTCACTCAACTCTCCACCACACTGGCACTCTCTCTCTCTCACTCTTGCCTCCAATATCCCGGCAAAGTAAATGCCAGCAGCAATTTCCCTTCCCTCATCAACAAACCTTTCTACAAATAAATCCATCCTCCCTGTACCTTTACGCCCTCAGAGGAAGCTGTGTCCTGGGAAGCACTGAGCCGCCTGACCCTTTGCATCTCACCTCCTGTCTGCCCCAGTCCACAGTCATACAATGCTCTTCCCAAGAGTGACTAATCCCCAAAGCCAGTGAGAACTCGGTCCTCCTGTCTCTCTATGGGATTGTGCCCAAGCACACTCTGACTACCCCCTCAAGCTCTCACCTCGTGGAGTCTCATTCTCCTCCTCCCTCTTGCTCAGCAGGCACTCTTCTTCCTGAGCCTCTTGCTTCCCCTGGCTGCTATCTAATATTGGTGATCTCAACCACTCTTGACTACTAACTCCTAAATTTATATCTCTAATTCAGTCTTTTTGTTCAAAGTTCCCAGTAAGAATTTCACATCACCAACTAGATATATCCACCTGGATGTAGCCACTTGCTAAACAACTGTTCGATTCCCTTTAATGTGCCAAGCACTGTTCTAGTGCTAGGGAGACAGCAGTGAAGAGATCCAACCCTCCCCTGCGCAGATCATCTCACATTCTAGTTCAGGAACACAGGGTTAGATGCACTTTACCCTAACAGGGATTTTATCCCGAACAGACTGAAACCAGTTTTAAACCACCCTCTGGCCCTGATGCCACTCCTCATATTCTGCATTTTCTCCTTCTCTGCCCAGTCCCTGTACTCAGTCACTACACCCTGTCAATTCTATCTTCAATACGTCTCTTTGCTATAGCCTCTCCTTCAACCCCCTCTTCTACTATCTTACTTCTACCTTTGTCATTTCTCATCTGGACTGTTCTAATTGCCTATTAACTGGCTTCTTTGCTTTCTGAATGAAACATCAATCCACCCTTCACATCAGAACAACCTACAAAGCTATTTTCATCTGGGCATATGCATTTCTTACTTTATCTTAAAGTTTAAATCCCTCAGCATGCTGAGTGTGGGGGCACATGTCTATAATCTCAGGGAGGCTGAGGCAGGAGGATCACCTCGAGTTTGAGGCCAGCGTGGGCTACATAGTGAGCTCAAGGACAGCCTGATCTACACAGTGAGATCCTGTATCACCCCCCTCCCAAAAAAAATCCCTCATAACTTCCCACTGCCTGGAGCCTGTATCATTCTACACTTTATCTGTATGAGCCATAACTCCTTTGCAAACCTCTCCCCCTGTAACAACAGGCTCTCCAGGCAGAACCAAATCACCTATACCTAACCTCCCTTTCAGCCCCTCCTGCCCCCCTCCCTGGCAGTCCACAACATTCAAGACCAACATTTAAGAGCTCATTCTGGCTATATCACCAATGCTGAGCTCAGGCCCTAGAAGCTAACCGCCTGTGTCTGGCTGTATGATCTCGGGGAAATTAATCTTTCTGAACATCAGTGCTCCTTTCCAAAGGAGAATAGCAGCTGCTATTTCATAGGAATTTGAGAACTGAGTTAATATATGTAAAATCCCTGGCACACAGCAAATGCTATACAAGTGTGTAATTATTACTTTACCTTTCACTACTCCTCCTCCAAAGCTAAACACTCTTGTCTTCTCATGGGACTTTATCACAAGGGATTATAACACTATCTCTTTACCACATAGTGATGATCTCAGGACAGGAACTTTGTCTTAATCATTATTTTATCCTCAGCCAACACTATGTCATATTTCGACCTGAAAATTTTAAGTGAACATGTTCAAGCCAAACACTGTGCAGGTGTAAATGAAAATCCAAGTATCTGAGCCAAGCTTTGAAAAAGCTGCGTACCAAGGGATAGGTAAGGGGCAAAAATATTTCACAACACTGACATGCATGCATAAAGCAGCCATTCAAGCAGAGGTGCTAGGGCAATGATAAGCAGACTAAGGGGTGGGGATGGCATATTAAAACCAGCCAGCAGGGTGTGGTGGTGCAGTCTATGATCCTGACTGAGGCAGGAGGATTCCTGTGAGTTCAAAGCAAGCCTAGAATATACAGTGAGACCCTGTCTTAAAACAAAACAAGAACCAAAACCCAGCCAGAGCAGCATGCCTGTAATCCCAATCTGGGAGATTGAGGCAGGATAGCAAATTCAATTCCAGCACAGACAACTTCCCGGACTCCATCTCAAAAATAAAAAAAGGATTGGGGATGTAGCTCACTCCAAAGGCTCTAAATTCAATCCAAATACCAGAAACAAACAAACAAACAAACAAAAAAGCCACTCAGGGTTATGAACAGTGATAAATGCCAGCCTAAGGAGTTTGGACCTTACTTCAAAAAGAGTAAGGTCAGGCCAGAGATTTAGTTCAGTGGTTTTGCCGCCTGCTGCGCAAGCACAAGGATCCAAGTTCAATCCCCAGTACCAAAAAAAAAGAGCAAAGTCTAGGGCGAGGATATACCTCAGTGGTGCCCCACTGCCTGGCAAGCACTAGGTACTGAGTTCAATCCCAGGTGGGGAGGGGGTGGAGAGTAAGGAGGGAAGAGACTAAGGAAGTACGTCTGACTAGTGAAATGACTTAATCATTTCAGTTATGTAACTGTAACAGCGAAGGCTGGATTAGAAAGCAGAAAGACTAAAGATAGCCTACTGATGGGTACTGCTACAATCCAGCCAAGTGGCAAAGACTTTACCTGGGGCCACAGAAAAGGAGGATGGGGTAAACACTACCAAGGTGAAAAGTCAGTGACTTTTCTGATGTGAGGATGAAGGCAATGTCTGAATCAGAGGTTTCTTGCACAACTGGGAAATGATGCCATTAATGAAGATAAAGAACACCAAGGGAGGAGCCTGGCTAGGAATGCAGAGGATGTAGCTACTCCACCTAAGTTAATTTTCCAAAACAAACATATTATTTAGAATTGAAATCAAATGTTAAGAATTATCCTTCAGCATGCACTGCTAGGGCACATCAGACCAAAACCTATCCAGTTCAAAGGGGTCACTTGTTTACTAAATAATATGTTACTGCCCTTCCTTGGGGTGGGTGAGCCTTACTATGCAGAGGTGTGGCTGAAATAAAACGTGGTCAGTAATTTTCTAGATGTATTCTTAAAACCTGCCTTTTAGTTTCTCATAAAACAGTATTTTCTTAACATTGTAAGGTTCTGTTTTGATCAGAATATCATGAAAACTTGGCTGGCGAGGAGATTTATTTTAAAACACTGACTTTAACTTTGCCTTCTGCTTTGTACACTTGTGTTAATTTTTAAACTGTGCTTCTCCTTTCCAACTCCCATCAACTATGCACTTTTATAATTTTCTTTGTCAAGACTCCTTTTCTTAAAGGCTGAAAAAAAACTGCAGTATCTTAAAAGTTCTCATCATGGCAATCCATTTCTAACAGGAAAAACACAATCTAAGAAAATTTAAACAAGCCAGATATTCTTGTTCCTGAAATGAGGAAACAGCAAAATACTTTGTGCAACAGTAATCAAACTTCAGTGCCAAACAGAAATGTCTTGGGTGCTTTTTTTTTCTTTTTTGTTTTTTTTTCAAACAGGGTAACCCTATGTAGCCCAAGCGTCCTCCAATTTATAAGTGACCCTCCCACCTCAGCCTGAGGATGTTAAGATTGTGGGAGTGTGCCACCACGCCCAGCTTTCTTGGGTGCTAATTTAAAAAGCAGTTATCTGTCCTCCCCACCCCAAGAGACTCTGATTTAGTAAGGACAGATCATTTTGCTTTTCAAACACGTGAAGTGATTCTGATGCAAGAATCTCAAGGCCTCTTGGAGAAATGCCTGTCCTAGCTGATGTCAGAAACAAAATTTAAAATCCAGCTCTCCAAGACCAGCCATGGTAGGCACATGTTTATAATCCAAGCACTCTGGGGGCTGAGGGAGGATTGCCTTGAGTTCAAGGCCACCCTGGGGTACATAGTGAGTTCAAAGATAGGGTCTGGGATTTAGTGCAGCGGTTCTACACCTGCCTCCAAAGGGCAAGGTCCCAAGTTTGATCCCCATACCAAAAACAAAAACAAAAACAAAGACAGCCTAAAGTGTATAGCAGCAAGACCCTGTCTCAAAAAACAAAGAAAAAAATCCCAAATCCAGTTCTCCCTCACTTTTGTGTAACCTCCGAGCACTAACAGTTTCTCAGAGATTCAAATTTCTCATCTACAAAGGACACCAAGGCTTCAAGGAATAAAAGAGGATATCAGTGAAACAATGCTTACATAGTGCTCAATAATGCCCAGCCATAATTATTGATCCACCCCATTCCATAAGAGAAAAATGAGGAAGCAATGTACACATGCAATTTTTTTTTTTTTTTTTTGAGGCATGGTCTCACTATCCCACCAAAGCTGGCCTCCAGCTCTAGATCCTCCAGCCTCAGACTCCCACGTGCTGGATTACAGGCATGCACCACCAAGGCCAACTGTATGCATTATTCATGATGACATTTTAGGAGGTGGGGATTGAACCCAGGGGCTTGTGCATGCTATGCAAGTGCTCTACCAACTGAACTATATATATATATATATATATATCCCCAATCTACTTTTTCTTCTTATTAAAATTGTTACTTTGGGCTGGGGATTTAGCTCAGTGGTGCCACCGCCTGCCTCACAAGCACAAGGTCCGGAGTTCCAACCTCAGTACCAGAAAAGAAAAAGTAATTTTCATTTTCAAGATTCTACAAGAACTGCCTAGTCAGGCATGTTGTCTTCCTCCTTAATTTTTTAATATGTGAAAAAAGTTTCTAGACACATTACTTAAGTGCTTCCAGTTCTAGCAAATCTTACAGAGGCATAAAACCATTAACAGAAAGATTCAGTGGGACGTGGTGGAGTAAATCTATAATCCCAGCACTCTACGAAGCTGAGGCAGAAGGCTCAAAGTTCAAACACAGCCCTGGCAAGTTAGTGACTCTGAGATCTTGCCTAAAAAGAAAAAGGCTCAGTGCAAGGTGCAAGGTCCAGAGTTCAATCCCCAGAACCAAAAAAAAAAAAGGCTAGGGAAGTAGTTCAGTATAGAGGCCTTGGGTTCAATCCCCAATACCCCCCCCACACACATTGTTCACTATAAAATATTCTAATTTTCACATCATCAATGTAAATACTCAAAAAATTAGTACTTTTACTGTACATTAGATTTAACCAGAAATCCAATCCTGTTTGTTTTTCCTGGCAGACAACAAAAGACAGAAAGTTGTTATTTAAATAAAACTATATTCTTTATCTTAGAAAAATCTGTTATAATCTATTGCTTTTCATTAAAAAAAACTTGCTGGTTTCCTTACTTTAAAATCCAATATGTACTTTGTAAATGTTCACCTAATTCTGCTGCCTTATTCCAGAAAATACATAATACACATTTACACACACCCATTTTGTCATAACACACTGGAAATTAAATTTTACAAACTACAAATCCATACTTTTGCATTATCCAGAAAGTAATGATGCACTCTGCATCTTTCCTACTATTTGAAAGCTTGATAAAGGTAATCAGTTAATATGGCTTCACCTCTTACTGCAAACAGCAAAAATATTCTATAAAAGTTTTATTAGGACTGAGGATGTAGCTCAGTGGGAGAGTACTTGTCTAGCATGTGTGACAACCCGAGTTCAATCCCCAGCACCACACACACACACAAATCACCCACCAAAATCCACTAACAGGTTTCAGCTCTCGAGTTATCTAAGACGGATAGGTACAGTAAAACCAAAATGGGAAACAAAACTCCCAGGGAGAGGCAGTTATCATCTATCAATATTTTTCAAGTGCTCACTTGTACAAGCCACTGTGCGCACACATTACCACCCTTGCCCAAGGCCAACGGGGTGGGGGAGAGGTGGGAGAAACTGGAGCCTTGAAGACTCTAGACACTAAGGCAGGATGGGATGGTTACCAGGGGGCAAGAGTGGGCGCCCAGGAGGAGGGTAAAGGGGAGACTCTGCTCAAAGGGAACAGACTGCTGTAAGACAAGTTCTGGAGAGGGAGACCTAATGTACAGTATGGTAGGTATAACAACATACACCTGGGGCCAGGGATTTAGGTCAGTGCCACTGTGCCTGCCTCGAAAATGCAAGGTCCTGAGTTCCATCCCCAGTGCTGAGAGAAAAAACAATAGACACCTGATCTCTACTGAGGTTTCAGAAGGATGAGGGGTAACTGGTTAAATTAGGTTCACTAGCTTGATAGTGATAACCATTTCACAATGTATACATGTATCAAAATATCATGCTGTGTATCTCAAATATGTACAATTATCATCTATCAGTCATAATTCAGTAAAGCTGGGAGGGGGACACCAAGGGAACCTTGCAAAAGATCTTTTTTTTATGTTAGAAAAAGTAGCCAGGCATGGTGGCACGTGCCTGTAATCCCAGAACTCAGGATGCTGATACAGAATTGCCGAGTTCAAGGCCAGTCTGGGCTCCATAGTGAGTTCAAGACCAACCTGAACTACGTAGAGATCCCGTCTGAAAAAAAAAAAAAAGTAAAAACACCATGGTCCACCAGCATTTTGCAAAATCTGGCAAAGGTCACTGAAGAACAGTTAAGACGGGTGACTAAAAATCCTTGCAAAAGGGTTAACTAAGAATAAGGCCGGAGCCTGGGATTTAACTCAATGGCACCTCGTCTGCCTCGAAAGCCCAAGGTCCTGAGTTCGATCGCTGGTACCAGGAAAAGAAAAAAAAGAATAAGCCTGCCGGAAGTGGTGGCGAACGCCTGTAATCCCAGCACTTTGGGAGGCTGAGGCAGGAAGCTGAGTCCCTCGAGTTGGAGGGCAGCCTGGGCAACACAGTGAGTTCAAGGACAGCCTGAACTACAGTGAGACCTTGTCTCAAAAAAAAAAAAAAAGCAGCAGCAGCCCGTGCTATATGCGAGAGAGAGAGAGAGGAGAGAGAGAGAGAGAGACAGAGAGAGAGAAGGGTGGGAGGAGCGGGTTCCAGAGGGCAAAAACCGAGGGTGCCGACTGAGGATGGGTTTTCTCGGCCCAAAGTGGCAAGAGGGAGCGCTCCAGCTCCGGCCTCCACCGCCACCTCTCCACCTGCACCCAACCCCGGAGAAAGAAGGTCACCGGAGGATCTCATGCGGAGCTGGGGACAAGAGTGGCCGCGGGAAACCGAGAGCGGAGCTGCCCCTTGGGAGGAAGCGCTGCAGGAGGGCGGGGCCGATGCAGCGAAGAAACCAAAGAAGGACGACCAGGAAAGAGTGCGCGCGGCTGGAGCCCCCTCCTCATACCACACCCGGGGCCGGTGACACAGGGAAGGGAGGGTCCCGCAAGAGAGGAGACAGAACTTACTCCTCGGTCTTCCTCCGAGAGGAAGTCGGGGCCATCGTCCAGGCCTTCCTGATGGGCGGGCGGAGCGCGCCGGGGGAGAGGATGGAATAGAGGAGATACAAAGGGAGACATTAGTGCCCGGCCGCGCGGTCCCCGCGTCCGCCCTGCGCCCGCCACCCCCGCTGCGCGCCCTGGGCTCGGCGCTGCTGAGAACACCCACCATCATGGCTGCTCCACGTCTTGGGCCAACGCAGGCGCGCACGCGCGGCGGCCAAAGCAGCGGGAGGGGCTGGGCCGGCGGGGCGGGGTCTCTGATGGCTCCGCCCCGGCGCGGGGGGGCGGGGTCAAGGAGGTAGGAAGGACGGTGGGCTCTCCCACGGGGCTAGTGGCAGCTCGAGGCTGGCCTGCTACTGCCCAGGTTGCCTCCCAATTCCTTTGCCTTGAAGGCTCCAGAAAGAAACCTTTCTGGCACCCTGGAGAAACACAGTAAATAATCTAGTCTTTGCATTGAGACACACGATAATTAATCACAATGAATATCATTTTGCCTGTGAAGCTGCAGGAATCAAGCCCTTCCACACAGTAAGCAGTCAGGGGCTATAATCAACCTTTACTGCTGGCGAGGTAATAACTACCTCAGGGTTTGGGGCACTAGTGGCTGAGCACTACAAAAATGAGCTGTTCCCATTACAAGAGTCTTCCTTTCCTTTATAGGAAGAAATTCCCCCGACCTAACTGTCCAGCTGCATAGCGCTGCGCGGGCAGCCACAGACGTGTTAGACAGACCGGCCTAACTGCCATGCCTCACACACCTGCAATCCTGGGCTTCTGCATCTTCCCACGATCGGGCCAGAAAACACAGTCCTATCTGAATCCTTCCTCTCCCTCCTGTACACAGTACCAAATATTAGTGCTTCTACAATTGATTCTCTTCACCCCTCTTGAATGGATCCTGGTTTCCCCACTTCCACAGCAACCCCCATCAGCATCCCTTGTCTGGACCTTTGCCATAAACTAATTTTCTCATTTTCCATATCTTTCTCCATTTCTACCCACTACGGCCGGATTTCCTCCTAAGACACAGACACTGAGGACAACACCACTACCCTGCTCAGTAACTGTTAGAAGCCACCATTACCAATGGCCGGGCTCCAGCCCTCCACATTTGAAGTAGGACGCCCTATTTTGCCAGGCCCTCCATCCCATATTATTGAATTGTAGTTCTCAAAGCATCAGTAAAGTGAATAATTTTGTAAATTTTTATTTATTTTTTATTTTATGTATTTATGAATTTTTAGGTTTTTTTCTGTTTTTGGTACTGGGGATTGAACGCGGGAACTTGAGCTCACAAGGCAGGTGGCAGAGCCACTGAGCTAAATCCCCGGGCCCTTTTTTTTTTTTTCCAGTACTGGGGCTCAAACTCAGGACGTTGTACTTGCCAGGTAGGCGCTGCACTGCTGAGCTATGTCCCCATCCCAAATGACAAATATTCTTCTTGTGAGACAGGGTCTCATTATGTAGTTCAGCCTGGCCTTGAACTCACTATGCAGCCCAGGCTGGTCTTGAACTTGCAACAATCCTCCTGCCTCAGCCTCCCGAGTGCTGGGATTATAGGCTTGTGGTACCTTGCCCAGCAAGGCTTCTTTTTTTTTTTTGGTACCAAGTATCGAACTTGGGACCTTACACTTGCAAGGCAGGCACCGGAACCACTAAGCTAAATCCCCCGGCCCAAGGCTTCTTATTTTAATGACAATGCCAGCAGAGATGCTGCTTACCCCAGGATTATGTTTTTCTAGTAACTTTTTGGGTTGGAGTTATTGACTTCAGTTTATAGACCTGATCAAATGGATAGAAAGAGAAAATGAGCTAACTTTATTATTCCTTGATCTTCTTCCACAATTTAGGCATTAAAAATATAGAAAAAACTGTACTTTATTTAAATAAATCCATAAGCAAGCACCACAGGCCCCATATCTGGGAGAAAAAGAAAGTTATGTCTGCAGGAGGGTGGCAAGGTCAATGCCTGGGTATCTAAATTACTCTTAGAGAAATAACCACCTCTACTTTGTAGGATTCAGACTAGGAATCAGAACCCATGATGAACCAGTCCTAACCAGTAGGAAACGAGAGAGGAAGTGACTTGGTCGCCAAAGAAAGCAGAGCCCAGGGCATATGGGGATTTGCTAGTCAACATCAGTCATTTTAAATGTGTTTATTTGGAAGCCAAAGCTTATGGAAGTCTAACATACTCTTTCCTTTTCTCTCTCTTTTTTATTTTGTTTTTTGAGGCAGGGTCTCATTCTCCAGTTTAGACTGGCCTTGAACTCACTATGTAGCCCAGGCTGGCCTCAAACTTGTAGTGATGCTCCTGCCTCAGCTTTCTGAGTGCTGGGATTACAGACGCGCACCAGCATGCGCAGCAGCACGTGACTTCTTTTGGGGTAATGGAAAATGTGGTGGTCACACAATTTTGTGAGATACTGAAACCCACTGAGTTACAGACTTTAAAAAGGTAACTTTT
Source organism: Heterocephalus glaber (assembly GCF_053883595.1). Lineage (NCBI taxonomy): Eukaryota > Metazoa > Chordata > Mammalia > Rodentia > Bathyergidae > Heterocephalus > Heterocephalus glaber. The sequence continues at coordinate 15,657,096 of NW_028258403.1, forward strand.
ATGGTCTGTGAGCTGAATTTCACTTTAAAGAACAAAGTGACATTGGAAATGTCTTTCTTAGGAATTTATGCCAGAGTTTTAAGAAAATTATTCCAAAGGGCATTGCATTCTTTTCTGAAAAGGTATCTGTGTGTTTGCATAAGGGAAAATGAGTAATGTATTCAAAACCCATGCCTTGTTTGGAAAACCTGCTGCTTTACCCTATTGCTTTAATCTGTAGGAATAATTTGTGCTTTTGTTTAAGATCTAAGATCACTGACAGCAAGAAGCAACGTGCAGCAATGACTAAAATAAATCCCAGGCAGGCTGTAAATGGCCTCAGGCTCCTCCACATAAATCCCAATAAAGAAGTATTTCAAGCCTGGCATGTTGGTTCACGCCTGTAATCTGAGCAGTCCAGGAAGCTGAGACAGGAGGATCTCAAGTTGGAGTACAGCCTGGGCAATTTAGCAAGACCCTGTCTCAAAATTCAAAAAATTAAAAAAGGGGCAGACGGGGCCGGGGATTTATTTAGCTCAGTGGTTTCGCCGCCTGCTGCGAAAGCGCAAGGACCTGAGTTCGATCTCCAGTACCTAAAAAAAAAGGGCCAGGGAATGTAGCTCAGAGGGAAGGGCCTAATTTCAATCCTCAGTACTGAAGAGGAAGAAAAAAAAAAAAGGAAACATTCAGGGATCAGAGCGCAATCCACCTGGAAATTCCCCAGATGGCTCTAGGCTCATGACACCCCAATCTCTCCAGCAGGGAGCTCAGCTCCCTCTGGCCCGAGGTCAGTTGAGGAGTGGGCCCAGACACTGCGGTCAGGAGAGAAGAAAGTGGCAGGCCGGCAGCGGAACCACTGAGCTAAATGGTTTCGCCGCCTACTGCCCAAGCGCAAGGACCCAAATTCGATCCCCGGTACCAAAACAAAACAAAAAAAGAAAGTGGCAGGCCGGAAGTCCTTTGGTAGTAAGTAAAGGTCGCCGTTCATTACAGTGAAAAGAAAATGCGGTGCGGCCCAGTAGAAGCCACGAGATCCGGGCACACGTAAGAGCCATAAATCGCCCCGTGCTCCTGTTGCCAGAGCTGACTTCCGTTCTCACCTCTACTCTCCCAGTTGGACCGGTCCTTAAACCTCTGGCCTGGGCGATGTCGCCCCACCCCCGCCCCTTCTTTACCTGCAGTAATTTAGGGCAGGCATGGGGCAGAAACTGTCGCCGGTGTCCACACCCCACCTCTGGGAGCAGTCTGCCCCTGGAGCCTGTTTTCTTCTATGCAGTGTGGAAATAATAACATAGACTCTGGACTCAGACTGCTTGGTTATAAATCTCACCCTTTCCGCCTATTTATTTATTTATTTATTTTTTTTTTGAGACAGGGTCTAATTATGTAATTCAGGCTATCCTTGAACTCCCTTTGTAGCCCAGGCTGGTCCCGAACTCATGGTAATCCTCCTGCCTCAGCCTGCCAAGTGCTGGGAGTACAGGCACGCACCACCATGCCCATCCCTATAATCTTATTTTATATCTGGTGATTGAAAAATTATTCTGGATTTCTACAAAATAACGGAATAGTACTCAAGACCATGAAAAAGTAACGACTGAGACACTCCCACAGGTCAGAAGGGGCTGAGGAGACAACTAAAATATGATGTGGTATCTTGGATTAGATCCCAGAAGAGAAAAGAGACATTAATGGAAAAACTGGTGGAATGTGAACAAAGTCTGGAGTGTAGTTATTAACGTATTGATACTGGACTCCACAGTAATTTAAGGTTAGGGGGAATCGAAAAGGAGTAGGGAGTACCTAGGAACTCTTTGTACTTTGTAACTTTTCTGCTGTCTAAAATTATTCCAAAATAAAGTTGGGGTTTTTTTGAAGTCATTATTTTTGAAAGGAATCCAGACATTTACCACACAAAATGACTCCAGATTGCCGTCTGTGGAGGCTCAGATGCGGTCAACCAAGGGCAGAGAGAGCACCAGGATCAAACAGGAAATGTTGCCGGCCAAGCCGGGCATTGCTTCTGCCCAACACTCATAGTGCAGTTGTCCTGACGCAAAGGTGTCTGGGAAGTGCAACCTGGCTGAGCAGCAGCCACTCTGGCCTATGAAAGGGGTATGTGGCTGAGCTAGCCATCTGCACGTGTGTTCAAGTGCAGAGTCACGTAGATCCCATACATCAGTCAGGATTCGAACAGGAAGCAAATGATACTTGAAATACGATGTTTCAAGGAGGGTTCATTGACAAAGGGAAAAAGTTTAAAGTTGAGAGCATAATAGAGGAACCCAGGGCCAGCAGAAACCTCAAAGAATTTAAATCATCCTGAGAGTAACAGTAAGTTTCACTGGCCTAGAAGAGAGTCTTTTTTTTGGTGCTGGGGATGGAACTCGGGACTTTGCACTTGCGCAGCAGGCGCCGGAACCACTGAGCTAAATCCCCGGCAAAGAGAGCCTTAATAAACTCTCAGCAAATCGTTTTCTTTGTTTGATTGGTTTGTTTGGCTTTCAGGCAAGCTCTTGCTATGGTTGCCCAGGCTGGCCTCTAACTTGCCACCTTGATCAGCAAGGAACAGTTTTGTTTTGGTTTTTTTGGTATCAGAGATCGAACTCAGGACCTTGCACTTTCTTTCTTTCTTTTTTTCTTTTTTTTTTTTTTTTTTTTTGGTACCGGGGATCGAACTCGGGTTCTTGCGCTTGCGCAGCAGGCGGCGAAACCACTGAGCTAAATCCCCGGCCCAGGACCTTGCACTTTCGAAGCAGGCGCAGGGCCACTGAGCTAAATCCCCAGCCCAACAACGAACAGTTTTATTCGAGTTGCAATAAAATAGAGTAAAAGACTGGGAAATATAAAACAAAGATGACCTTGAGCTGAAAAGTTGAAGAATGGATTTTTCAAATACAAAAATTGAAGCCAGATACAACTGCATTTGAGTCTCCGGTTTGCCATATATCAGTGAAATGGGACTTGCTTTTGTAAATATTAAAACAATGAACTTAAGTACTTCTCTAAATTTTGTTCCCTGCTTCCCATCTCTGGGGTGAGAACCTAGAGGTTTGCTGCCCCAGGATAAGACAGAGCCGTCACTTTCCCCTTTCTGCAGGACACTTGGCTGGCGGAGACCTAGAACACCAGAGGAGACCTAGAACACCAGCTCCGTCGCCATGGGCCAGGAAGGAGGAGGAAGCCGCCCGCAGGAGCTGAGGGGGGTGGAAAAGAGGAAGTGGGATGAGAGGAGGCCAAGGATCTGTTTCTTTGCTCTCTGCAGACTTTAGGTCTGGGGAAGTGGGCACCGAAGGTGCTGACGCAACGCTGCTGGAGGGGGAGGCCCCACCCTGTTCTGAAGAAGGGCTCTAGGGTTTGAGGTGTGAGCGCTGCCCCCTTGCTGATCTTGTCTAGGGGCTTTTCTTTCCCTGAGTGTGAGCGAGGTCCAGACTTGCCCAACCCTAGCCCTTCCTCAAAATCAGAAGACGGCTCAGTTAGGGGCCAGCAGGTCTTCACGCGTAAAGCTTCCAGCAAATCTTGGCATTGGCTATTTCAACTATGTGGAGGTTTTTGGAGGACTCAGACAGAATTTTGAGGAGTTTTATACCACCATCTCCATGCCTAGAGTCTTTAGAACCAATCATACTCTCTGACCCTCTTCCTGTTTCCACCCCTCCACACTCTCCCCAACCCCCACCCTCACCCTGAAGTGATTTGATCCCAGGCTTCTCAGAAGCTCATAGCAGGGCCAAATGACCTTCTGAGGTTTTTTCCAAAGATGCATTGAGTTACTTGTTCTTATATTCTACCACCACATTTTTAGTCACTTCCCTGACCATGCACAATTTACACAATTTCCTTTGCTTTGCAGTTTCTAAAAAGAAAAGTCAGCCAGACATGGTAGCACATGCCTGTAATCTCAGCACTCAAGAGGCTGAGGTAGGAGGATCACTGCATGCTCAAGGCTAGCTGTGGCCAGCCTGAACTATATAGTGAGACCTGTCTCAAAAAAAGAGAAAGGAAACTCAGACAGAGTGGTATCCTCATTTTAAAAGAATATTGGTAGGGCTGGGGATTTAGCTCAGTGGTTCCACTGACTGCTTCACAAGCTCAAGGTCCTGAGTTTGATACCCGGTAACAAAAACAACAACAACAAAAAAGAATATTGGTATCTGGCATGGTGGCAAACGCCTGTAGTCCTAGCACTCAGGAGGCTGAGGCAGGAGGATCACTTTGAGTCCAAGGCCAGCCTGGGCTACCAGTGAGTTCAAGGCCATCCTAGACTAAAGACCGACACCTTGTCTCAAACCTCCCTAGGGCCGGGAATTTAGCTCAGTGGTTTCACCACCTGCTGCACAAGTGCAAGGACCTGAGTTCGATCCCCGGTACCAAAAGAAAACGTTCCAAACCTCCCTGCCACCTCAAAAAGTATATTGTCCAATTAATTTTAGATAACTTACAACTAGGGGAAACTTACATAACTTGAATGTAAAGTATATTGCAATTTTCTGTGTGCAAAATTGGCATGAGCTATAGAAGTCAAGTGGAATCTGTTATCTACTGAAATAAAAGCTTTTTGAGTATCAAAAAAAGAATACTGGTAGCATATACTAAATTTTAAATTATAAAAAAATTTCATTCCCTGTCTTGTACTTAATGTGGCATGAGAGGGTTTCAAAAATTCCAGTGACCCAAATATCCAGTCTTCAGCTCCTGTCTCCCACCTAAGGCGGTAATGTCCTCCCAACCCCAGAGCCAGCTGGCCCCCCATCTCAGGATACAGGAGAGTCACCGAGGGGTTTGACCCCCTCTGAGGATGTTTGGGCAGATGCTGTCTTGTGTGGCTGAGGGAGGATGGTTGCGTGGATGCTTGTACGGCAGTGGCTGCAGCTGTGTCATGATGTGTGTATGTTGGGACCACCTAACTTCAGTATGTCCCACCTTGTGCCCAGGCCCTCTGTCCCTCCACAGTAGCAAACACTCCCAGGAGCCCTGGGGCCAAGGAGAAATACTCTCACTCCAGAGGATGTGTTTCAGCAGTAAAATTGGGTGTCAAGTAAAAAAATTTTTTTCTCAGTGAATCCCAGCATTCAGGAGGCTGAGGCAGAAGGATCACCTGAGTTCCAGGAGAGGCTGGGCTATATAGCGAGACTCTGTCCTCCCCCCATTCCCCCCCCAAAAAAAATTCTGGAGAAAACCACCATGAACAGCCACAGAATTCACTGGAAGGCTGAGGCTGCAATGATTGCAGGCCAGGGAGGTGGGCGCGTGGCACTCATGAGGAGCTGAGGCAGTTAGTCTTGGGCCGGGGATTTAGCTCAGTGGTTTCATTGCCTGCTGCACAAGCGCAAGGACCTGAGTTTGATCTCCACAAAAAAAACAAAAGAAAAGAAAAGAAAGGCCGTTAGTCTGGGCGCAGGGGCCCCTGACCTAGAAGCCTCCGTGGAGGCTGCAGAGGAAACTGGCTGGATGTGCTCTCCCCCGTTCTTTCTTGTTCCCAGTCACACCGAGGCCAAGTTTGCCAGCCTCCCTCCAGATAGGAGCATCTGTGTGACTTGTTCAATGGGACATCACTGAAGTGATGTGCACAGATCTACCCAGAAACCTCGGACAAAACAGGATTGCAGCGGTTTCCTGTTGCACCCAGAACAAGTTATCACAATCCTGGTCACTGAAAACCACAAACAGGACACAGTGTGTAAGACAAGCCCTGCCCCACCCTCCAGCAGCAATGCTTCTATACTGTCCACACCGATTGGGGTGAAATGGAATCTCAAGGCCTTTTAAAAAAAAATTCTAATTTTTTTTTTTTTTTTTTTTGGTTTTTTTGAAAGTCTCACTATATAATTTAGGTTGGCCTTGAATTCACTCTGTAGCCCAGCCTGATCTTAAACATGGTGATCCTCGGGCTGGGGATTTAGCTCAGTGGTTCCGCCGTCTGCCTCGAAAGCAACAGGTCTTGAGTTTGATCCCTGGTACCAAAGAAACAAAACAAAACATGGTGATCCTCTTGCTTCAGCCTCCTGAATGCTGGAATTACAAGCTTGTGCCACCATGCCCAGATTTCTTTCTTTTGAACCTAGGACCATTGCACTAAGCTTTATCCTCAGCTTGCCAGGCAGCCGCTATGCCACCGAGCTAAATCCCTGGCCCTTCAGCTTGTTTTTTATTTTATATTTTGAGACAGGATCTCACTAAATCACTAAATTGCCCAGTCTGGGCTTGAACTTGTGATCTGCCTGCCTCAGCCTCCCTGAGTGCTGGGATTCCAGGCATGCACCACCACAGCAGGCTAGAGAACTAGAGAAACAGAGTTATTTGCTACATAGACTCCAATAAAGTAGCAGATTCTTACATGCACATAACATCCTTTGATCGTCTTCACCCTCTTTACCCTTCTCTTCTACCTTCCCTGCTAGTTTTCCTTTTGGAGAAATGTTGATCATATCCATCCCTGGAAACACTGAGATTCCTGTCTTTATTACAGCAGTTGGGCTGTACAAGCTGGGACAGGACACTGTGGCCAGAGAGTGGAGAGCCAGAATCCATTATCCCAGAGAACGAGAGATCCAAGAGGTGACAGGGAGGAGAGGCTCAGACTGGATGGAGACAAAGGCAGAATGGAAGCCTGGTCACAGGCCAAACGCCTGCACCACCACTGAGTGCAGAGAACGGTGTTGAGATGGAAAAGCTAAAAATTCAGGAACTTTGGGAAGAGACTGCTTGGAATTCCAGGCCAACCTTAAGAGTGGCAACTCCATTACACGGGGAGAATAGGTAGCGGCTCTGAAAGCTGAGCTATGCTGGACCTCAGTCGTCCCATCTTTCCTGTCATCTCTGAAACATGATGAAAGGTGGAGGGGCAGGCAGGTGCCACTCATCACGATGTTGTGAGACTGCACAGGAGCTTCTGCCCCTGGCCAGGGACTCAAGAGGCCCAGGGGAAACCAAGCACGGAGCGTCTCCGCAGCACACTCAGTGCTCTTTGTTTGTTATCGCATTGTCTCGTGAGTTATACAGGGACAAGAAATGGCATGAGAAGAGCCAGGCGTAGGTGGAGCAAGCCTGCAATCCCAGCACTCAGGAGGCTGAGGCAGCAAGATCACTGTGCATTCGAGCCCAGCCTGGGCTACACAGCGAGATCTTGTCTTAAAAAAAAAAAGAATGAGAATATTTATTTTACGAATCCTTCAGAGAAACAGCTTGCCGATGATAATGCAGTCTTGGGAGAAATAGGCCCCATGTCTGATGCTCCAGAAGGGTCTGCAAGTACTCAGAAACTCACTCCTTCTACAGCTAAATGGAATCCTGAGGATAGGTTTATTTTATGGCAAAGTTGCCTAAAGATGCTCTGTGAAACGGAAGTCAGTTTCCTGTTGTCATTATAGATAGTGTCACAATGACACATTTCTTCTTTTTTTGCAGTACTAGGGAACTTGAACCCAGGGCCTTGCCTATGTTGGGCAAGGACTTCACTTCCCCATTGACCTAGTTCCCTTACAGGGGCACATTTCTTTTTTGGTACTGGGGATTGAGCTCAGGTCCTTGAGCTTGCGAGGCAGGCTGCAAAACCACTGAGCTAAGTCCCTGTGCCCCCCCCCCCTTTTCTTTTTTTGAGCAGGGTCTCACTATGTGTAGGGGACAGGGGAAGGGGATGTTACCAGAACCTCTGCAGTTAGTCCTGGTCTCCTGCGAGCCACGGCAGCACACGGCGAATTACAGGAAAGGTAGAAAAATGAGACCGAGAAGAAGCTGAGCTTTGGGTCTGATCAGTGCTGCTCTGGGCAGCAAAGACAAAGCCTGCAGCTTACCACACCTTTTATTCAGTACATCGGGAGAAACAAATGTAACAGATGACTTGCAGAGAGTTCAATAGTTCACATTGGGATAAACAAGGTGTAACGGAAGGCTTGCAGAGAGTTCAGTACATCTCCGGCAAACAAGATGTTAATCAGTCCAAGAACAATGAGGAACTGAGCAGATGTTTGTTCTCCCAGGATGTTTCTTGTCCTGGAGAATCACAGCATCACTGGATCACTGAAGTCTCAGTTGTAACCGGAGGCCAAACTGGAGTTGTTCTGTAGCTGGGCTGTAGGCAAGAGAACTAGGCTAACCAAATGATTTATCCCTAGAATTATGTAGCATTGCTCCCAACAACTATGTAGCCCAGGCTGGCCTCGAACTCAGGGCAATCCTCCTGCCTCAGCCTTCTGTGTGCTGGGATAACAGGTGTGCACCACCATGCCCGGCAAGGGGCACATTTCCTTTTTTTTTTGGTACCAGGGATCAAACTCGAGACCTTGCGCTTGTGAGCCACGTGGTGGAACCACTGAGCTAAATCCCCGGACTAGACAGGTTTGTGTCTAGTCTGGACATAGTTCTGGGCCTGTCTAGTGGCTTTGGGCACAGTTGGAAAAAGGGGCCTCCTTTGGGGGCCTCCCAGCAGAAAGTGGGCCGGGTCACGGCCCAGTGCCCCTCACTCCACTAACTCTACCTGTGATCCCTCGAAGCTCCACTCATTTCTCAAAGAGCATTGAACTCTTTCTTCCCTAGCTCAGGGCCATCCAACTTATTCCCAAAGGGCCTCATCTTCGTAATTAATTGTGAAATGTATTCCTGGTCTCCCATATTTCTTTCTTTTTTGGCGCGGGGGGGGGGTGTGTGTACCAGGGATCGAACTTGGGACCTTGCCCTTTCAAGGTAGGCGCCAGAACCACTGAGCTAAATCCCCGGCCCGAGAAATGTATTTCTGAATTTCAATAGCTCAGATATTGGGGTTAGTCTTGCAGTGCTCAGGAACTGAACCCAGGGCCTTATACATATGAGGCAAGTGCTTTACCATTGAGCTACATGCCCAGCCCAAGTCTTGATTTATTTTTATTTCAAGCTAGGCTCTTACTATACACCTCTGACTGGACTCAACTCAGGATCCTCCTGCCTCAGCCTCCCAAGTGCTGGGATTGCAGGCTTGAGCCACCACACCTGGCTAGCTTTGATTTATTTTTTTCTTTTCCCTCTGCTACATATACACCGTGATGATGGTGATGGTTATGAAGAGAATAAAGGTCCCTAAGTACATATGTTGAAGTTGTTACATGAAGGAAAAAATGGCCTTTTCCAGGAAAATAAATGGTCTTTTCTTTGACAAGTGAGAGATCATGTCTTACACCACTGTCTGCTACAGAATAGAATTCAGTGTTTCTACAGAACTTTAAGTGTCTAAGATTCAAAATGCTGAACAGTGCAGATGCATCTTGTAAGGGCCGGGAGCCAGCAAGTTCCTGAAAGGCAGTGGGTGCAAGCCAGCTTTAGGGAGGTCTATGTTGCCGGTATCACATTCTCCCCACCAACAAGGGGAAGCCAGGGATGCAGCAGCAATTGACTCCACACGCTTCTGCAGTTCCAAGATGCACTGACAGCTCTCAGGGAAAACAGAATCCTATTGAGGGTTCATGCCAACTACCACCTACATCTTGATTTAATTTTTCTCAATACTGGAGATTGAATCCAGGAAGCTCTGAGCTACATCCACAGGCCTTTTTTATTTTTCATTTTTGAGACAGGGTCTCATAAAGTTGCTGAATTGCCCAGGCTGGGCTCAAAGTTGCAAATCCCCTGCCTCAGCCTCCCAGAATGCTGTGATGACAGACACATGCCACGATGCCAAGCCTGAAATTTTTGCTATGAGAACCAAAAAGTATATCTTAGAACCAGGGAATGTAGGACTTTGTTTAGGTCTTCTACAGCATATTTCTCTATATCCTGAAGAAAAAGTCATTTTGATAATATTATTGCTAAAAAGGCCAGATGCGGGGGGGGGGGGGGGTGCACGCCTGTAATCCCAGCACTTGGCTGAGGCAGGACAATCACTTCGAGTTCCAGGCCAGCCTGAACCACATACTGGGACCCTGTCTTAACGAAAAATTATTATTAAATAAGTGCATAATAGTCTTTCAAATAGAAATCAGAAAATGGATATATTTATAAATGATTGCAGCTACCAGGTATGATGTGTTAGAGATCAGAATTTAGTCAGTCAGTCTGGAGGTCAGGGAGATGGATCAAAAAGTATTTGTAAAAGATTCAATTGCTTCTACTGAGTGACTGATTATGGAAAGGAAGGTAAAGACTAAAATGTCTTCAATTTTTAAAAAAATTTTCTTCTAGATTCTACTTATTTTGAAGAATCAATATAATGTAGTTTGTATTTAAAATATTCTTTAAAGAACTACTGCCTTTTACTTACTGAAAGGCATTTTAGTGTGGTGTATGTATAATACCAAACAAAGAATATTTAACACTTCTCACATTTTATAGTTGATCTATAAGTTCAGATCCTTTTTTGTTTTTTTTGGTACTGGGGATCGAACTCGGGTCCTTGCACAGCTTGTGGCGAAACCAGTGAACTAAATCCCCAGTCCAAGTTTAGATCCTTTTAAAAGTCAGCATGATACCACAGCAAGTTAGATTTTACTTTTGAATTCTTTTTTTTTTGAACCGGGGATCAAACTCGGGTCCTTGTGCTTGCACAGCAGGCGGTGAAACCACTGAGCTAAATCCCCGGCCCAACTTATGAATTCTTTAAGTTGGACTGAGTTATTATTCAGGATAGTATTTAAACAGCTATTTAAAAACACAAGATTGAAACTACTGTTGTATGTGTGATTGGTAGTGGTGTTTGTCAGCACATTAGAAGGATTAAAGTGGGGAAGGTACAAGATCAGCACAAATTTGTATGTGACCATGATACTTAATTAAAAACAAAATCAGATTGGGTCAGGGATGTAGCTCAGTGGCACTACGCCTGCCTGGCAATCTTGAGGTCCTGAGTTCAATTTCTGGTACCACAAATAAATAAATAAGTAAACAGAAAATTTAAAAAAACAAAAAAAGCAAAATCAGATTGACAAAAAATTCTTTAAAAATATTTAAACAAAATGTTTAACTCAAAAACAATTATATATATAAAACCAAAAAAGACCTTTTAATATATGACAGTTTTTTTAAAGGGGAAAAAAAAAAAGAAAATGGCAGAACTACCCACCTAGGTAGAAAAATACACTTAAGCAGCTATTCTAAGCAGTTCGTAGCTAGGTGTGGTGGCACAGGCATTTAATCCCAGCACTCAGGAGGCTGAGGCAGGAGGATCATCACAAATTCGAGGCCAGCCTGGGGAACATTGTGAGTTCAGGGCCAGCCTGAACTACAAGGGGAGACCCTACATCACAAAACCAAAAACAAACCAAAAACAAACCAAAACATAACAACAACAGAAAAGCAGCTCGTAATTTTTACAATTACAAGCAACAGGTACATGTTCAGAGTAAGCCTTTTTTTTCTTTAAAATATGGATTCACGGGCTGGGGATTTAGCTCAGTGGTGCCACCGCCTGCCTCGCAAGCGGAAGGTCCTGAGTTCAATTCCTGGTACCAAAAAAAAAAAATTTGACTCACATTTGCTCCAACAATTTAAAATGGGTAGAAATATAACTTTCCTAATTGGTAGCAGACCCAGTTATTCTACAGGCAGTAACCAGCAGTGACTTATTAAATGAACATATTAAATGAACATTTCTTTGTGATTGTAACCAAGCATTAGAGTTTTGGGTCTAACATAATCATTTTAGGGCCACGGATTTAGCTCGGTGTCGCCATGCCTGACTGGCAAGCCAAAGGTCCTGAGTTCGATTCCCAGTACCAAAATAAAATAAAATACTCATGGGCGAGGGATTTAGCTCAGTGGTTCTACCGCCTGCCTCGAAAGTGCAAGGACTAGAGTTCCATCCCTGGTACCAAAAGAAAAAAGAAAAAAAAGAAAGGAAGAAAAATAAAATACTCATCTTAATAAAAACTGCTTGCCACTGTGTGGTAGCAAAGGCAATGCTCTTGCATTTTCTCAGAGTCCATGGGTCTCGGGTCGGACCCTCACTAAGACCTGGTGGGGAAGCATTTAGTTCCTGCCTGTGCTCAGGAACACGTGGTCAGTGTTTTGCACACAGTGAGAAACTCAGACACCAGTTTAGGAAACATAGTTACTTAGCAAAAGATACTTTTGCCCAAGAAATAGTTTCCAGAAGGAAAAGAATTTCCTTTTAATGAACTGGAGACAAATGAAAATGTTGAGCAGCACTGTTTCCGGCCCATATTCTCGAAATCAGGACAGTTCTACCACTGACCAGCAGGTGGTGCTACACCACAAGGGGAGCAACAGGTGGAGCCCGCAGCCTTAAAACCTAGGAATGCGCTGGGGATTTAGCTCAGTGGTTCTGCTGCCTGCCTCGCAAGCGCAAGAACCCGAGTTCGATCCCCAGTACCAAAAAAAACCCCCGGGAATAATACTTTCACCAGTATTTACACGAAAGATTTATTTGGTCAAAGTTTGCTTTTTATATAAAAATGTATAACTTTATTATCATTCACTAAACACACACATATACAAAAAATTATTCAAAGAAAAGCAATGCAAGGGAAAAAACTATAATAATATTCAAATATAATAGAACTCAACCAAAGCAAAACTGAAAAGTACTTAAACATTTTTCCATATAATTTAAAAAAACATCTCAAGCATTAACAAGACATCAAAGGATGTGATTTATTTTAGAAAGATTTTCAAAACTAATATTGAACAAATAGTGGTTTGGAAAAAAATTCTAATTAGCTAGTAGACTCCACATAGGCCAAAATTTTAAAATTTAAATTTCAATAGTCATGTGACACGTGATGGAAATATAATCTGAGAAAATATGTTATTAGGCAATTTCATCCGTGTGTATCGCAAAGTACCACACAGTGCCAACTTCTAAGTGCAAACTGAGAAGGTATACATCAATCATCAGTGATGGCCCCTTGATATTATCCAAATACGCAGTTAAACATGAGATACATGAGGCTACCGCTGGCATAGCAGCACACTGTTGTACAGTAAACTCTTTTATATAAGTAGGATTATGCTCTAAAGGATGAAAAGCACAGCATGTTATGATAAGTACCTAAAACTGCTGCAGACCAGCTGCAGTCGATGTGGGTAGGAAGGGGAGATGTCCTGGGACGGCGATGAGAAAGAACCTCCACAAGCAATGTCCAGGTTCCCTCTGAGAAGCCTCAGGGTCTACTTTATTTTTATATCTTTAAGCAATAGCTGGGAGGCATTGGGTGGAACATGTTTACATTTTAAGCTGCATTAGCAATTTCTATTGAAGATTATTTTCTGCTAGACAAAGTACAATTCCTCTAAGCTGTTTCATTTCATTGAACATCATGAATACATACTTAAAAATTACAATTGTCCCCTTATTTACCCACACCTAAACAGAACAGAAAGTAACTAAATCAAAATCTTTTTATCAGCGGGGGTACAAGCAAGATTTAATCAACTAAGTGTCAAACTTGTGGTCACCACCTGGCCCTTGAGAAACTCCACAATGGTTAATATAGTTTGCTATTAGCTCTCTATTTTACTTTACCTCTATTCATCTTAACTAAATGCCATTTAGGCTCATAGTCCACGAGGAGGAGATATTTACAGCACGTTGAGAAATATTGAGTAACTTGTCTCCTTAATGCATTTACCTGTCTTAACTTTCTTTCTATTTTTCATTTCTCACTATTTCTTTCATGTAAAGTTTGTCTTTCCAATATTTTTGTAAGACCCCTTTAGTAAATAGAATGTCAGCAATAAGAGGGGGAGTTATAGTAGTGGGGAAACAGAGAGGGTTTCAGGAGAGGTTTCTTTAGAAGTGGATGTGGCAATAGAACTAAGAGAAACTGGAATTTAGGACTTGTGAGCCAGATCCGATTTCAATATATCATTACCAATTTGCCTCATGGAGAGTTTGTTGTTAGTCACAAACACAATGACTCCTGTGATCAGAGTAACAATTATAAACATCATGGCAAGAAAAAATAAAACATGAGGTAGACCTTTCTTCCCCCCGAGCTGGAACTTTGTCAAGCAGCATTGGAGATCGGCTGGGCTTCGCCATAAAACAGTAACAGTCATTTATCACACTATCGAGTACTGTGTACTGTACATAGTTGTATGTGCTTCTTCTGGAGACACACCCTTCTCTCCTTTGATCTCAGTGACTCTTCCTTCCCAACCCACTGATGAGCTCCAGCCTAGTCTCTATCTACATCTCTTTCTGTAGTTTTAAACACAATCTATATATGGATTCTTTCCAGATTCCAGTCTGTAACTCTGATCTTTCCCGTTCCCCTCCTGCCACCCCTACCCCTTTGAACCTTTTCTTCCTATTTCAAATTATCAATTATTCATTTTAACCATTTTATTCCTTAATTACACTTTCAGTTTCTCACACTAGAGAAACTATTCGGTATTTACACATGTGTGTCCTATTTATTTCACTTAAGAATATGGCCTCGATATGTATCCATTTAGCTATAAATGTCTGTAGTTTCTCATTCTTTATGGCTGAGTAGTACTCCATTTTATTAAAAAACCACATCTTCTTTATCCAGTCTCCAGGTGATGGGCACTTGGGCTGTTTCCAAGCTTTAGCTATTAAAAACTGAGCTGCTATAAACATGGGTGTGTGGAGGATATGAGAAGTTCTTGGGCCCTCGGACAGCCTTGGGAAGACAGATTGTCCTGATGTCTGTGGCAGGCCCAGATAGAGAAGTTAAAGATAAGTTTAGAAGGCTGTTTGTCAATCCCACAGTGTCCATTCTTCTTCAGTCCCTTGAGACTCAAATATTTGCTTGGTATATGAGTAGCTAACTCTTTTAGAAGCTTTAACTAACCAGGATGATTTAGATAAGATGCACTAAGACTAAAGGAACATAGTTAAAGGAGATGGTTCTTTAGATGCTTTATGTACTCACAGATATAAATGGTGGTTAGTTGACTAGCATTGTAAACTGTTAATGATTGATATATCCTACAGAAAAATGTATAAAAGAAAAATATTACCAATAAACCTCGCCTTAACTCCAAGAGTTCTGGTCCCCCATGCCCTTCTTTTAATAGGTTTTGTTGGATACTGTCTTCAGGTTCCAGTCTCCCACCGAGGAGAAGCCAATATGGGTGCACATATATCACTGTAGTATGATTTTTAAGATTCTTTTGGGAAGATACCTAACAGGGGAATAGCTGGGTCAAATGGGACCTCTAAGCCTAGTTCTTTGAGGTGTCTCCATACTGATTTCCACAGTGGTTGCACCAGCCTGCACTCCCACCAACAATGGAGAAGGGTTCCTTTCTCCCCACACCCCTGCCAGCATTTGTTATTGGTTGATTTCTTGATAGCAGCCATTCTTTGTGGGGTGAGGTGGAATCTCAGGGTTGTTTTCATCTGCATCTCTCGAATAAACAGCGATGCTGAACATTTTTTCATTTATTTATTTGCTGCTTTTAATTCTTTGAGAAATGTCTGTTCATTTCAGAGGCCCATTTTTGAATTGGGTCTTTAAATTTGGGGGGTCTGATTTTTTTCTGTTCTTTATATATTCTAGATAGTAGTCCTTTGTCACTTAAGGGTTTTTTTGTTTGTTTGTTTGTTTTGGTACCAGGGATTGAACTCAGGACCTTGTGCTTTCGAGGCAGGCACCAGAACCACTGAGCTAAATCTCCAGCCCAGTAGTCCTTTGTCTAAGGTACAGCTGCTGAAAATTTTTTCCCACATTGTAGGTTGTCTCTTAGCTCTGTTGGTGGTTTCTCTTGCAGTGCAGAAGCTTTTTAATAAGATGAGATCCCAGTTGTTGATTCTTTGTGCTAGTTCCCGTGCTACTGAGGTTTTGTCCATAAAGTTTGTTCCTATGTCAATGTTTTCAAGAGTTCTACCTAACTTATCTTCCAGCAAATTTAGTGTTTCTGTCTTAATATTTACATCTTTAATCTACTTCGATCTTAGTTTAGTGCACGGTGATAGGTATGGGTCTAGTTTTAATCTTTGGCAGGTTGAAATCCAGTTTTTCCAACACCATTTATTAAATAGGCTATCTTTCCTCCAATGAGGGTGGTTGGCTCCTTTGTCAAAGATGAGGTGGCTGAGTATGTATGGAGTTGTTTCTGCATCTTCTAATCTATTCCACTGATCCTTGGGTCTGTTTCTTTGCCAGTACCATGCTGTTTTTATCACAGTAGCTTTGTAGTATAGTTTCAAGTTGGGGATTGTCATACCCCTGCCATGTCTCTGTTGCCTAGAATTGCTTTTGCTATTCTAGGTCTCTTCTGGTTCCAAATGAATTTTTGGATTGTTTTCTCTAGTTCTGTGAAGTATATTGTTGGAATTTCAATTGGCATTGCATTAAATCTATATAGTAGTTTTGGAAGTATGGCCATTTTCACTATATTGGTTCTTCCTACCGAAGAACAAACAAGGAATGGTCTTTCCATTTTCTTATATCCTCCTCGATCTCCTTTTTCAGAATGCTGTAGTTTTCAGTGTAGAGGTCTATTGCTTCCTTTGTTGTTTTTTTTTTTTTGTACCTGGGATCGAACTTGGGACCTTGCTCTTGCAAGGCAGGCGCCAGAACCACTGAGGTAAATCCCCTGCCCCTCTTTTGCTTCCTTTGTTAGATTGATTCCTAGATATTTCATTTCTTTGGATGCTATTGTAAAAGGAATTATTTTCCTAATTTCTCTCTCAGTGAGTCTGTTATTTGTGTATAAGAAGGCGATTGTTTTTTGAGTGTTGATCTTGTATCCAGCTACTCTACTGAATCTGTCAATTAGCTCTAGAAGTCTTTTGGTGGAGTTTTTTGGGTCTTCTATGTAAAGGATCATATCATCAGCAAATAATGACAGTTTAACTTCTTCTTTTCCTATCTTTATTCCTTTTATTTCTTTCCCTTTTCTAATTGCTGTGGCTAATGTTTCCAGAACTATATTGAACAGGAGTGGTGATAGTGGGGATCCTTGTCTTGTTCCTGATTTTAGTGTAAAAGTTTTCGGTTTTGACCATTTAGTATGGTGTTGGCTGTTGGTTTTTCATAGAT
This sequence comes from Heterocephalus glaber, assembly GCF_053883595.1. Classification (NCBI taxonomy): domain Eukaryota; kingdom Metazoa; phylum Chordata; class Mammalia; order Rodentia; family Bathyergidae; genus Heterocephalus; species Heterocephalus glaber. The sequence goes on from NW_028258403.1 coordinate 15,674,015, forward strand.
AGCCTTAATCAAGTTGAGATAAAAACCTTCTATTCCAATTTTCTGTAGGGTATTTTTTATCATGAATGGGTGCTGGATTTTGTCAAATGCCTTTTCTGCATCTATTAAGATGATGCAGAATCAATATTGAGATATTGAGATGATTTTGTCCTTGACTCTGTTAATATGGTGTATTACATTTATTGATTTACAGATGTTGAACCATCCTTGCATCCCTGGGATAAATCAGATTTGGTCAGGGTGTATGATCTTCTTGATGACCCTCTGTATTCTGTTTGCCAGTATCTTGTTGAGGATTTTTGCATCTGTGTTCATTAGGGAGATTGGCCTATAGTTCTCTTTTGGGGTTGGGTCTTTCCCTGGTTTTGAAATCAAAGTAACACTTGCTTCCAGGAATGAATTTGGAAGCCTTGCTTCCCTTTCAATTTCATCAATGAGTTTAAAGAGTAATGGCGACAGTTCTTCTTCAAATATCTTGTAGAATTCAGCAGTGAAGCCATCAGGACCTATGTGGGAAATTCATAGCAGTGAATGCCCATATTAGGAAAACAGAGAGAACTCAAATAAATAACCTAATGCAGAACCCCAAGCTCTTAGAAAAAGAAGACTATAACAAACCCAAAGCTCGTACAAGAGAGGAAATTATAAAGATCAGAGCAGAAATCAATGCAATGGAGACTAAGAGAACGATACAAAAAAAATTAATGAATCAAAGAGTTGGTTTTTCAAAAGAATAAATAAAATCGATAAACCCTTAGCCAACCTTAACTGAACAAAGGAAAGAAAAGGATCAAATTCATGCAATTAAGATTGAAAAAGGTGAAGTCACAACAGACCCAGCAGAAATCCAGAGCATCAATACCTACTTCGAGAACCCGCACTCTAATAAAATGGAAAACACAGAAGAAATGGACAGATTCCTAGATACATATGAATAGCCAAACTTAAGTGAAGAAGATATAGAAATTCTAAACACCCCAATTACAATGAGTGAAATTGAGAATGTAATAAAAATTTTTTTTTTATTATTATTATTATTTATTATTATTATACAACAAAGAAAAGCTCAAAGTTTGTTCTTAAAGTATAAATGTAACATTTTTCCCACGTCATTGTATTTAAACAGAAAACACACTTCATATAAAATTTAATTGGGTCAAAAAAATTTTAATTGGGTCAAAAATCCCTAAAAGGCTGGGGATTTAGCTCAGTGGTTCCGCCGCCTGCCTTGCTAGTGCAAGGTCCTGAGTTCAATCCTCAGTACCAAAAAAAAAAAATTACTAAGAGGTTAAAAGTGACAAGGGGGGCTAAGGCTTTAGCTCAGTGGTGCTGCCGCCTGCCCCACAAGCACGAGGTCCTGAGTTTGATCCCCAATACCAAGAAAAGTGACAAGGAATTTAATATTTGTCAAAACCATTAAGTTCAGTGGCTCTGAACCTGCCTGGCAAGCTCAAGGTCCTGAGTTCAATTCCCAGTACCAGAAAAAACAATTAAGTTCCATAAGACTTATTATAGTTAAAAGCAGGAAAATTCCTGCCACTGACCACTACTCTAGGAATGGAAATTAGCATGTATTAACTGTGACTTAGAACCACCTGTTTTAACAATAAAGATAACTGCATACATCCAACTGGCTATTCTTGAGACTTCACAGTCTGCGACACACATCTCTCACATCTGCTGAAAACACTCCAAGAACTGACCCAGAGGAAAAGCCTGACTCATTTCAGAGTAAATACTGGCTTTGAACCACACAGTGCTGGGGTATTGCTGAGCTTCACCTTCCAACCCCGCCTGCTTCCTACACTGGTTCTGGAAAGGCTGAAGATGGGCTGGCACCTCTGACAATGTCACAAATATAGTCCCACAGACATGGGGTACCAGGACCACAGCGATATATGTTCTTGTGTGATGCCCCCTCGCCCTGGTTTTTCTGAACTGGCCGTGAAACACTGTGAAAACTGAAATACCTGTCTCAGGTTTGGGTGCCTCTGTCCTTAAGAACAGCCCTTGCCTTTTTCTTGCAGCCTTGTCAGTAGGTCAGCAGAAAGCATGGGCATCATGGGGTGTTTTTGCATCAGTTGAGTTTTAAAAATGAACTTTACTACTTAAAAAAAAAAGTTACTTTAAAGCTTTGTTTAAAAAATAAAGTTTTTTTTTGAGGCAGGAGGATCACCACGAGTTTGAGGCCAACCTGGGCTACATAATGAGTTCAAGGCCAGCCTGGACTACACAGCAAGACTCTGTCTCAAGAAAAGGAAAAAAGAGCTGGGGATTTAGCTCAGTGGTTTCACTGCCTGCTGTACAAGTGCAAGGACCCAAGTTTGATCCCTGGTACCAAAAAAAAAAAAAAAAAAAAGAATAGACAGTATTTTTAATTTCTGCTCAAAAATTAAAATAAAGAATACAGTTGTGGGAGTGATTTAAAAAGGAGGGAATGAAGTATACAATTATTTTTCTTATTTTAAAATTGATATAAAACTGTAAAATACTTATTTCCCTTTGGAGATTTTACTTCTGGAATCACAATAGCATCACCAGCTCCCCTCAGTGCTCTCCCACCCATCCATCAAACGTCAACATGGTGTGTCTGAGCCTGGGCTGCCTGGCCTCCTCCAGTGGCCTGGGCCCTAGAGCGTGATAGCAGCCGTGTTCCTCCACCCCACCCTGGGGGAGGACCAGGCTGTTGCAAGGTCCCACTTCAGGGAGCTGAGCAGTTTGTGAATGCTTTCGTTGCTTTCTCACCCAGAGCTGTGCAGGGCCAGGTCCCAGTGCAGCCTGAGAGAGGCTGCCAGAGGGCATGCCCTGTATCTGGGGAATGTGTGAGGCTCCAAAGCCCCCTCAATGACACTGTCGGCCCCCTCGACACTCTCCCTCTCACCAGGATGGAAGTTCTGCAGGTCGTAGGCAGCTGGCAAGCTGTAGTGGCTGGTGGTGCTGTCTGTGGACTGGCCAGAGCTCCCAGAGATGTGGCTGCTTCGGACAGTGTTGTTCCTCTGGTTGGCAGGCTTGACAGTGACAGTGAGGTTGTGGCTATTGGCCATCATCATGTCTGTGACTTGATCAAATGTCTTCCCAGCCACCTCGAGCCTGTTCACCTCTAAGACTTTGTCATTCACACCCAGCAGCCTGGTACTCTCTGCAAGACCCCAAGCACCATTCAGGAAATAAAGATGCCTGGAACCCTCTCTAGCCCATGCTGGGTCACCCACACACTTCTGCTGTCGTGGATGTAGAAGCTCAGTGGCTCCTCAAAGCCAGGTCTATAGAGCCCCACTCTCCCATGCATCTTGGGGAGGATGTCCACGTCACTGATGGAGGACACTGGCCGGAAGTCGTGTGGCCATTGATGTCAAGGTGGTGTGCCGGCATAGACCCTCGTCCCTCAGAGTCCCCAGCACCTTCTTTTTCCTTGACAGGGTGCCTGCCCCAAAGCTGCAGTGGTCTTCCCTTCTTGAAGACCAGTGAGCAGTTTCCAGAAGCAGTGAGTCCTGGTTGCTGTCTGTGCCAGGACTGCTTTCTCTCAGGCAAGTTCCTCTGCCTAGAGCACATCAAAATATGCCTTCTTGGGATGGGGATTTAGTTCAGTGGTTCCACTGCCTGCCTCACAAGCACAAGGTCCCGAGTTCAATCCCCAGTACCAGCCTTGCAGAGGTTGTCATCATTGTGGATGGGCAGCAGGTCCCCATGCACATCTGCATAGCCAGTGGTCACTTCGGTGTTGGAGATGTGCTGGGTGTGCACCACCAACTGGTAGAAATCTTCAAACTTCCCGGGTTTATAACGACCAAGGAGAGCCTTCAGAATTCGGCCCCAAACTTGCTCTTGACCTGCTCTGCACCGCAGTAGTAGAAGGAAGCGCAGGGTCTGAGACTTATGCAAACTCAGGTTCATAGTTTCGGCCCCTCTCAGCCTCACCTTTGCCTTAGGTGGCAGGGGCCGCAGAAAGGACCTAGAGGGGGACATTCCCCACTGCCCTCACCAGCCTCTGGCCTGCACTTGCTCCAATATGGGGCTGCTCCCTGTGTGGCGGCCAGAGCTGGGTAGACCCAGTACCTGGAGAACTCCAGGGCTGCACCAGAGAGGAGCAGAGGAGCAGAGGAGCAGAGGATGCCACCTCCCCTACCCTCGCCCCCTTAAACAACTTTTTTCTGAGACAGGGTCTCACTATGTAGTTCAGGTTAGCCTAAAACTCACTCTGTACAGCCCAGGCTGCATTTGAACTCAGGATCTTCCTGCTTCAGCCTCCCAAGTGCTGGGATTGCAAATATCCACCACCAAGTTCATCTTCCTGGCTTTTTGGGTTTGCTGTTGTTGTTGTTGTTGTTTGGTTTTCTGATTTGGTGGGGATTTGTTGTTTTTTTGAGACAAGATCTCAAGTAGTTCATCCTGGCCTCAACCTCCCAAGTACTGGGTTTCTGGGCACATTTTTGGTGTTTTTGTTTGTTTGTTTGTTTTTTATTACTGGGGATTGAACTTGGGACCTTGTGCTTACTAGGCAGGCGAAAAACCACTGAGCTAAATCCCCACCGCTCTGGGCTCAATTTTAAAATGCATATGTTTAAATTACAGGTTAGTGGTCTCTAAAATAAGATGTCTAAGTAAGTAAGTAAATAAATAAATAAATAAAATAAGATGTCCCCGATGTCTTAAAAATAATGTTTAAGGGCTGGGGATTTAGCTCAGTGGTTCTGCTGCCTGCCTCACAAGCACAAGGTCCTGAATTCGATCCCCAGTACCAAAAAAAGAAAATAAAACAATGTTTAAACCAGGTATGGTGGTACACACCTATAATCCCAGCACTTGGGGAGAGCAAGGAGGACGGTGAGTTTCAGGCCAGCCTGAGCTACAAAGTGAGTTTGAGTTTGAGGCCAGATTGTGATACAAAAAGAAGAGAGAGGAGAGAAGAGAGAGAGGAAAGAGGGAAAAAGAGGGAAGGAGGGAGGGAGAGAGGCAGAGAGAAAGAGAGAGAGGGGCCAAGAAAATATAGTCACCTTAACCTCAACAAAGGTCACTTTGTTTAAATTTTTTTTTTTTTTTTTTTTTAGCTGTAGCAAAATCTCCTGGGAACACCACTCCCGCCCCCACTCCGCCCACCCAGCTCCAGTAGTCCCCTCTGTGCCCCTCCACTGAGCTCCACCTGACCACGAGTGAGCCATACTGAACCAGAGCGGCTCACATGAAGCCCTGGTCCCCCTGCAGGGCAGTGAGGCCCCTGGAAGCTCGCTTCAGAGATCACCAGTTAGCTTCCGTGGTTTTCCTGCACAGTGGGAGAGCTCATCCCATGAGGTGTCCAAGGTGACCTTGCGACCCTTCATGTTGCTGTGCTCGCTCTGCAGGCTGTAGACCTGTGTGGCTTCCAGCTCAGTTGCCCCAATGCGATCCCCAGCAAAGACCAGAAGAGAGATGGTAAGGATGGTGCTGGTGGTGCCCAGCTCATTCCTGAAAGGTCACTGTGGGCTGGCTGGGGCCCACGGAGGGCCACGGATCCTGTAAGTCTCTCCAGACCTGGGGAGGGTCTGCTCCCTCCCCCTTCCTCCCACACCTGGGCAGCAAGAGCCCAGCACTGCCCCCTATTACCACCCCCATAGGCCTTGCCAGCTCTTTCCCCTGGGACAGATACATCTTGACAGATGCAATTTAGCAAGCTATCCTTGGCCACAAGCATCCAATTACAAGTTTAAAAAGCCACTTTTCAAGGAATAACTATTTAGGCTCTGGGTCAAAGGGAATGGGACATAGGATAATTCGTCTTTACAGAAATAAAAGTGAGACAATGCCATGCAACAGGAAAACTAAAAGATCTTGCCAGGCATGGGGTGCACTGTTGTAATTCTAGCACTTGGGAGGCTGAGGCAGGAGGATCGAGAGTTCAAGGCCAGCCTGGGTTACATAGTAAGACCATGTCTTAAAAAAAAACCAAACCAGGGCCGGGGATTTAGCTCAGTGGTTCCACCGCCTGCTTCGCAAGCACAAGGACTGAGTTCGATCCCCAGTACCAAAAAACAACAACAACAACAAAAAACAAACCAACCCAAACCAAACCCACCAACAAAAACTAGGAGATCTCAGAGTTCCAGGTCAGCAGTTTACAGTATTTCTGGGCCTCATTTTCTTATCTGTACTAGGTTTTAAGTAGACCAGTGGCTGTCAGTTAGTAGTTAGAAAACCTATAGTTCCATCAGTGTTCCTCAGTGGCCCCTAACCTGGGAGTGGAGTGAGCAGAGAAAGGACAGGAGGAAAGGAACAGAAGCCCACCCTACTTTAAGCAGGACACCTCTGCGGCTATCTGCTTCTGTGTGACTAGGTAATCACAGAGGCGACCAGACAGCCCCTAGCCTGGGAAATGTACTAAGGGCAGACTCTTGTTGTGCAGACTTCTGAGGGCCCGGATGTAAGCTACCAGTCCTCTTGTGAAAAGTTGGATTGGAGCTGTGTGTGTGTGTGTGTGTGCGTGTGTGTGTGTGTGTGTGTGTGTGTGAACGTGTGTGTGAGGCATTTAAAAAGCAGTTCGGATTTCTGCCCTTTGGATGTATAAACACGGCGGGCACAGAATATCCTCCATCCCTCTTTTAAGATCCATTGCCCTGCTCTGTGGTGGGCATCATGTGGGCAGAGCTCCGAGTTCCCACTCCCAGCAGAGGCCAGCAGGCAGCCACAAGAAAGACTGAGTTCCAGAGTCTGCCTGCTGGAGAGGAATTTGGGGGAGGGGAAAAAAGGAAAAAAAAAGACATACTCCTAGGATGAGAAGCTTAGAGTTGTTTAGTTTTACTGTTGAAAGGCATGTGACTGTATTTTGGGCTCCTGTACAGTAGAAGTACATGTGACATATAGACTGTGTAGTACATAACAGGTACTCATCTACTCAGTGGAATAGAAGAATGAGAGCTTCAAAATAAGAATGAGCTCTGGGTAACTCCATCTTAGAGTATAAGGGTTCCTCTGTTAAAAACATAGGATGAGGGCCAGGAATTTAGCTCAGTGGTACCAGTGCCTACCTGCCAAGTGCAAGGTCCTGAGTTCGATTTCCGGTACCGGAAAAAAACAAACACATAAAAACCCACATATGATGGCTGTCCACATGCAGATTGAACCCAGACCCATATCTCTCACCATGTACTAAACAAAAATAAAATGGATCAAAGATCTACATGTTAAACCAGAAACAACATACTGGAAGACAAGATAGGCAAAACTCTTGAAGTCATAGGTGAAGGCAAGGCCTTTCTGAGCAGAACGGGTTGCACAAGAAACAGTTCCGAGAATCAACAAATGGGGTCATATTAAATTAAGAAGCTTCTGCACAGCAAAAGAAACAGCCAACAGAGTGAAAAGACAACCTACAGAATGAGAAAAAAAATTTGCCAGCATTTCCTCAGAGGACTCATCTAGATTATATAAAGAACTAAAAAAAATTAGGTCCTCCAAATAAAAGACTCAATAAAAAAAATGGGCAACTGAAATGAATAGACACTCCTCAGAAGAAGAAGTACAAATGGCCAATACATAAAAAGATGTTCAACTTCACTGGCCATTAGAGACATGAAGATTAAAACAACACTGAAATTCCTTCTCAACTAAAAAAGAATAGCCATCATCAAGAAATCAAATAATAACAAATCCTGGTGAGGTTTCAGGGGGAAAAGAAACTCTTCTATATTGTTGGTGGGAATGTAAGCTAGTACAACCAATATGGAAATCAATATGGAGATTCCTCAAAAAACTAAAATTAGAAATTTGATTTGACTCAGCTATTGCCCTTCTAGGGGAGAGGGAGGGAGGGAGGGAGAGAGAGAGAGAGATGTCATATTAAAGTGATACACAAATACCCATGTTTATAGCAGCACAATTCATAATAGCAAATCTCAGAAGTGGCCCATATATTCATCAACAGATGAATAGATTAAGAAAAGGTGGCCGGGGATTTAGCTCTGTGGTTTCGCTGCCTGCTGCGCAAGCGCAAGGACCAGAGTTCGATCCCCCATACCAAAAAAAACAAAAACAAAAACGTGCTATTTATACACCATGGAGTACTACTCTGCCATAAAGAAGACCAAAAGACTTGAGTCATTTCTAGGAAAATGGATGCACTTTGAGACAACAATGCTAACTGAAATAAATCAGACACACAAACAAAAATAACACATTTTTTCTTATATGAGAAATCCAGAGTAAAAATACAGAGCAAAATAAAAGACAGATAATAGGAAGTAGAGAAACAGACCTTTTTTTTTTTCTTTGAGATAGATCATTTTCAAAAAGAAAGAGGATCTGGGCTGGGGATTTAGCCGAGTGGGTCCATCGCCTGCCTTGCATGCGCAAGGACCCGAGTTCGATCCCCGGTAGCAAAAAAAAAAAAAAAGAGAGAAAGAAAGAAAGAGGATCAACAGATGAAGGGGGAAGGAGGGGAAGGATAAAGGATGAAAAAAGGAATTGGGATGTGTTATGTGCGTGGACCAACTCCACACAAGGAATGTAAACAGTGTGTACTGCACAATGTGCTAATAAGACAAAATAATTTAAAAAAGCACCCAAGGGAAAAAACCCAACTTCATGCTAAAAGCAGCGAGTGAGTCCACATGAGAAGTCTCTGTCCTCTGAGGTCGGTGAGTGTGGATGCATCTCCCCTCACAAGGTGTTGGACAGCCGTCAAGGACTGTCAGGAAAGGCTGCCAGCCCCGAGCAAGAGGAGAGGCTGGGGAAGAAGAGTAGAAATACATATTTCAAATAATGTATGCTTCTGTATTTTCGCACTTTCTTTTCTTTATGGTTCAACAAGCTCAAAGAAAGAATTAGTTGAGTTAATGCTACAATGTAAGCCTCTGGACTTTTAGAAACCATTTTATTTTGAAGTAATTATAAATCCACAGGAAGTTCAACAACTAGCACAGACACTTCCTGTATACCCTTTAACCATAGGTATATTATTTAAGTGTAAATCCAGTAAAATAGTTTTCAATCACTTTATTTAATTATTCTTCTGGATTGTTGATTACTTTAGATGTTGGGAACCAACAGGCAACTGATCACATTTAAAATGGTATCTCAAGCTCAGTGCAGTGGTGCACACATGCCTGTAATCCAGCACTGGGGAAACTGAGGCAGGAGGATTGTGGATGTTAGTCTCAGACCAACCTGAGCTACATGAAACCCTGCCTCAAAATAATAAATAACAATAAAAAAGTATTTCAGACACACTTGTGATTAAGGAGTAAAGTGGAAGTTGGTACCTAAAATAAGTCAATGCTCTATCTTTAATAGGATAAGCTTTCAGAAGAAGGCCACTCAGTAGGGAAACTATAGAAGATAAAAGGTTATATTACTCCATTATTTCAAAATGTTCAGTCTTCTTTAGTAGTTAAAGCTATCTACCTGGGTTTCCCAAGGTAACCACTAGAGGGCACTCAGGTCTTTATTGCCTGAGGAAAAGGCTGGCGGATTCCTCCAGAAACCAGAGATCTGGTTTAATGTTATACCTCTAGTAAGATGCTTTCACCTTGTGTCTGTTGGATGATTGAAGAATGGGGTTGTTTGTTTGTTTGTTTGTTTGTTTTGAGGCAGGGTCTCACTGTGCAGTTCAGGCTGGCCTTGAACTCACTAAGTAGCCCAGGCTGACCTCAAACTTGCAGCAATCCTCCTGCCTCAGCCTCCTGAGTGCTGGGATCACAGGTGTGCACCACCACACCCGACCAGAATGGGTTTGTTTTAATGATGAAATCTGATCCTTTTGAATTCCCAAATATCCATGTTAATTATTATTATTACACAGATAATACTAAAATAACTCCAAGAGAATGAGAAAACAAGTCACAGACTGAGAGAAAATGTTTACAGAAGATATATCTAATAGGAGACTATTACCCAAAATATTTAAAGACCTCTTGAAACTCAACAGTAAGAAAATAAACAACATGATTTAAAAATGGGCAAAGGATCTGAACAGACACCTTAAAAAGAAGATAAATAGCTGGCAAATAAGTATGGTATATTAGAAGATGTTCCACATAAAATGTCATTAGGAAAAATGTCAATTAAAACAAGGAGATATGCTGCACACCTTTTGGAATCATCAAAATTCAAGACACTGACAACACCAGATGTTGGTGAAAATGGAGAGCAACTGAGAATCTCCTTGCTGGTGGACATAAAAAATTACATGGCCACTCTGGAAGACAGGTGTTTACAAAACTAAAAGTGGTCTTACCATACCATCCATTCTGTGGTCGTCCTCCTTGGGATTCACGCTAATGAGCTGAACTTCCATCCACAAAAACCTGCACAGTATTTGGAGCAGCTCTGTTCATAACTGTCAAGATGCCCTTCGGTAGTTGAGTGGATAAAGGAACTGTGGTACACCCAGCCAGTGGACCATTAGTCAGCACTAAAAACAAATGAGAAGAAATCAAGGCACCTTAAATACATCCTCCTAAGTGAAAGAAGCCAATCCAAAGGCTACATTCTGTATGATTCCAACTACAGCATATTAAATTATGGAAAAGGCAAAACTATACAGACAGTAGACAAGATCAATGTTTGCCAGGGTTAGGAAAAAGGGAGGAATGAATGGGGGAGCATAGAGGATTTTTGTTCTTTCTCTTTGTTATTTATTATCATTATTATTATTATTATTATATATTTTTGAGACAGGGTCTCATTGTATGTAGTTCAGAGTGGCCTTGAACTCACTATATAGCCCAGGCTGGCTTCAAACTTGTGGCAATCCTCCTGCCTCAGCCTCCTGAGTGCTGGGATCACAGGCCTGCACCACCAGTCCTGATTGTTTTTAATTTATCTTTTTATGGCTGTTTTTTTCCTCTTTTTTGTGAGCACAGAGAACTTTTAGGGCAATAAAACCATTCTGGGTGATATTATAATAATGGGTACATGTTATGATGTGTTCGTTAAAACCTACAGAATGTACAGAGGGGAGAGGGAACCCTTGGTAAACTGTGGACTTCGGTGATAATGATGTGTTAGTGTGGGTTCCTCAGCTGTAGCAACGACTCCAGCCTGGTGTGGAATGTGGATGTGGGGGGCAGTGGTCATATGGGTTATCTCTGTGCTTTCAGCTCAATGTGACTGTGAACCTAAAGCTGATTGTAAAAATAAAGTCTAGGCTGGGCATCTGGCCTGTAATCCTGAGGAAGGATTCCAAGTTTGATCTCAGCCTGAGCAAATTAGCAATTCAGGGAGATCTTTTCTTAAAATAAAAAACAGCTGAGGATGTAGCTCAATGCAAAGATCCTGGGTTTGATCTCAGTACTGCAAGATGAAAACAAAGTTGATTTTTAGGCCAGACATGGTGGCACACACCTGTAATTCCATCACTGGGGGCAGAGGCTGGAGGATCACTGCAGGATGGAGGCCAGCCTGGGCTACATAGTGAGGGAGGCCAGTCTGAACCACAAAGCAAGACCCAGCCTCAAAAACAAAGCTGATTTTTAAAAATCCAGTATCATTCCCCGTTATTCATCTTATTCTTTGAATCAGTCAGCTATTTAATTATACCTCTTTCCAGGAGATGACTTACAGTGATCAGGACTCTTAATCTTAAACACTCTTTTCTGTATTCACATTGATTGCCTGAATCAAAATGCCATATACACCTATTTTTCTGGTGGCCTTGAACTAACCCTCTGAGCCACCTGCCACAGAGCAAAGCTTGCTCTTTCTCACCTTTCATAAATAGTGTACAAAATAGAACTATCATTTTCGCTGCAAGAAATAACTTGAACTTCACTAGGAATAAATCAGTATGTGCTTCAGATGCAGCAAGTCCATCTGGAAAGAAAGTAGTATTTGCTGAAGACCCAGCATAAGTCAGGCATTTGCGGGGCTTTAACACACTCATCTCCTGTCCAGCCCTGTGATCCTTTTCCACCTCAGGCTGGGCCAGCGGAAGTTACCTAAGGGCATGCAGCTAGCTGGGCTGGGGGTGGGGGCAGAAAGAAGCAGACCCAGCTATTTCTGGCTCTTTGAGCTTTTTTTCAGGAAACCACCCTAATCTGTATTCAAGCCCCCTGCCATGGTTTTCCTTGGCACTTCGTGGGGGCTGTACTCCACAGTGGGGTTAATTTTCAGTTACTCCCAATTTTCTACATTTTTGAAATTTGCCTGATACTTGCTGTGGACTTTCTGCTCTTATGAAACTGTCCAGAACAAAAGTAATAGAGGTTTTAACCTCTTTAAAAACAAATGTTTAAAAGAAAAAAAACAAAAAACAAACATTTAAAAAAATTGTTTTGGTTTGAGTTAGACAGTAGGAGAGGGAGGCTGAGGAAGGGCAGTGGGGAAAGCTAGATTTTACCCTGTGTACTTGTGTGATTTTTGACTATTTTATGATTAGAGTGAATTCATGTGTCACTTTTGTAATAGGCGAGGAGAGAAGTAGCTTTCTAGGCAAATACAATGTAGAAAGAGCCACAGTGCCATATATTCTATTTCATATATATATATATATAAATTTGAAGATAAAGCCCTCTTTTGAGAGGAAAAAAGAGAACCAAGGTTTCATTTCAATGGAAATTGGTTCTCTTTGTCCCTCACACCCTACACACAGAAACACAAACAAAAGCCTCTCATTGTTTCCTGTGACGGAACAACTGATGACTAAGTGGCTGAATAAATCATCTGGAGTTAGCCAAACTTCATTCCCAGCCATTTGACACCATGTAGGGAATACTATGTCGGAAATGTGCAGCTGTTAAAATCTCCACCACCCCCACTGAAAAATCAGGGGATCTGAGGAATAAGAAGGAGAAAATACTGCTCTAAATGAAATGCCCCATGTAAACAGCTACTCCACTAATCTGAGGGTGAAAATGTACACCCTTTTCCCTCTCCAAAACTCTAGCACGGGCTGTTTTCATAATAGATTGAAGGCAAAATTCTTAAAACTTCCAGCGCTCAATGTGCCAATGAGAGCCTGTGGAATTCAGTCACTGTACTATAAGACCTGCTAAAGGAAGGTCTGTACCAGCCAACCCGAGTATCCAGGGGTTCATTTGGTAGCCATGAAGGGCTCGATAATCCCACCCTGATGATTCAGATCTGCTGAGCAGAGTTCACCGAAGGGCAGAGAAGCAGACTCGAGAATCAGCACACGCTGCCTCCTTCCTCTGTTCCTTGTGCTGCTTTCAAAGTATGAGCTTGAACACCTGTAACCCCAGCACACTCGGGAGGCTGAAGCAGGAGGATCGAAGTGAGTTCGAGGCCAGCCTGAACTACATAGGGAGACCCTGTCTCAAAAAAAAAAAAAAAAAAAAAATCAAAGTGTGAGCTTGAAGGCTGTATCTATCCTAATCATTCTGGCAAAAATTTCTTTGTGAGGTGACAAGAGGTCCCCAAATCTCTTTTCAGCCTTCAGCAGTTAGTACCCTACTTTGCCCTGCTCATATGCCCTGAATAATCAGGAACACTTTCTTTTTTTTCCGCCTCTCTAATCTTTTAAAAATTATTTGAGTTACTGTTAGGCTAATTGCTCATAAACATTTATTTTTATTTATTTATTTTTGGTACTGAGGATCGAACTCGGGTCCTGGCGCTTGCGCAGCAGGCAGCGAAACCACTGAGCTAAATCCCCGGCATCATAAACATTTATTTAGTTACATATTTTTTCAGTACTGGAGGTTGAACTCAGGGCTTTTGCACTGAGCTACATCCCAGCCCTTTTTTTTACCTTTTCGTTTTGAGACAAGGTCTTGCTAAATCACTAAGTTGCCTAGACTGGGCTTCAACTCACCATGCTTCTGCCTCAGCCTCCCAGAGTTCTGGGATTACAGGTGTGCAGCCTCAACCTACTTTTCTTTTCTTTTTTTTTTTTTTGTGGAACTGAGGATTGTTCTCAGGACCTGTGGTTGCCAGGCAGGTGCTGGTGCCACTGAGCTAAACCTCCCGCCCCTTCAACCCACTCTTCATCAGCGTTTAAACTGTGTGTATGAGATCCACTTAACAAGTTGAATAAATGTGCTGCAGTCATTTATGATTATATTACATTTACCACTTTGATGTTTTTCCTTCATTCTCTTGGCTCTTAATACTTTTGGTAACTCTTTTTTTCCAGTTTCTTGATTCATTGATTTAGGCTGTCTCTTTTCTTTTCTTTCCTTTTCTTTCTTTCTTTCTCTTTTCTTTTCTTTCTCTTTTTTCTTCCTTTCTTCTTTTTAAAATAGTTTTTAAAACTTATTTTACATAACAAGAAGTAGAGGGGTGGGTGGGCGGTTTGGAGTTGGTTAATTCAGTGGCTCAATGTTGTCAAGGGCACGGATTCTTTCCGCTTGTTCCCTGGCCATCCCAACCGAATTGGCTTTGACTCCAGCTTGTCCCTTCCTGCTCTCCTCCTTGACTTCTCTTCCTGAGGCTCACTCTTGAATTCCAGGCCCCACCCCAGTGCCCGCACCTACTCGGATTCCTCACTAGAAGCTGAGGCCTGGGGCTCTGCCCACCAGCCTGGCCCCACCCTGCACCTCCCAAGGGCCATCTGATAACTCCAGCTGGCGGAGCTTCTGGCTCTGTCTCAGGAATTAATTCACATCTCCAATTAAAAACCACGAGCAGCTCAGGAGTGGGATTCACTGAGTTTGCCTCATTCCCTGGGGACCTCCTTCCTTGCCTGCCTCCTGGAACACCACACTCGCCTGCTTCTCCTGAGGCCTGCTAATCTCCCAAAGTTCAGACCAGCGCTGCTCAGGGAGGATCCCTCTGGGAAGTCTTCCATTGGGTGGCTTCTCCTCACCTCTCCGAGGAGGACTCTCGCTTACCTAGGAAGAAATTAAGGTTCCCATCTCCAGCCACATCAGCCATGTCACCTGGGATCTGAATGTTTTGTCATTGTATTGAATTGAATGCTCCCTAAACTGAATGCTTCCTTCCCTATTTGCCCACAGCTGTCCCTGTGTAAATGCTGTTAACATTTATTATTCTATTTAAATATTATTTAAAGCTAAGAACTGAAAAAGAGTGGAATTATATTCAGTACAAGCTACTTTTTTCTTTTTAAAGTATATGTAGCAAAAATGATCATGAACACTTGGTATAGGTGCACGCCTATAATCTTGGCATTCAGGAGGCTGAGGTAGGAGGATCACCATGAATTCAAGGCCAGCATGGGCTACATAGTGACTTCAAGGCCAGACTGAACTATATAGCGAGAGCCTGTCTCAAAAATACAAGAACCCTGGGCTGGAGATTTAGCTCAGTGGCGCTGCTGCCTGCCTCACAAGCCCAAGGTCCCGAGTTCGATCATAGGTACCAAAAAAAAAAAAGAATCAAAACAAAAAGATGATGAACAATTGCTGGGGTCTGTACTTGGCAATAAAAATAAAAGTTGGGATGACAGGAACAGCCCCAGCCAGCCTCAAAGGGAGAAGCACTGAATTTCAGAAGTGATTAGATGAGACATGACAATTAAATGCAATGTATAATCTTTTCCTTTTTTCCTTTTGGATCTTGAAGTTAAATTAAAAACTATAAAGGGTATTATTAGGATAATTGGGAAATCTGAATATGGAAAATTTTAATGCATTAATGTTAAATTTCCTAAATGAGATACTTATTTTATGTTTATGTAGGAGAAATGTTCCTAAGAGATACATGCTGAAATATTACAGTGTCTTCAAGTAACTCCTAAATGGTTCAGTAAAAAGTGTTTTAAAGAGGAAGAGCCAAGTGTGGCGGCACATACCTGTAATCCCAGCACTTGAGAGGCTGAGGCAGGAGGATTGCCACAAGGCCTAGGTTAGCCTGGGCTACATAGTGAGATCCTGTCTTAGAAAAAAAAACAAAACCAAAGAGGAAACAAATGTAGTGAAACCTGAGTAACATACAGTGTTAGTTGTATTACTTGTAACTTTATTTATTCATTATTTATTTTTTGGTGGTACTGGAGATTGAACCCAGAGAGTGCTGAACTACTGAACTACCTCCCCAGAATTAAAAATTTCTTTTACATTTTGAGACAAGATTTCACTGGGTTGCCCAGACTGGTCTATAGCTTGGAATCCCACGTAGCTGGGATATATATATATATATATATATATATATATATATATGCTTGGTTTTATTTTTATTTATTTATTTTTTTGGTACCAGGGATCGAACTCGGGTCCTTCCGCTTGGGAGGCAGGCAGCGGAACCACTGAGCTAAATCCCTGACTCTTGGCTTTAATTTTTTTAAAAATTTCTATTAGTACATATTTGCCATACATAACTGAACTGACTTTTTTTTTTTCCGGTATCGGGAATCGAATTAAGGACCTTGTGCTTGCCAGGTAGGCGCGGCGCCACTGAGCTACATCCCTGGCCCTTGGCTTTCATTTTTTGTGTTTGAAAATTTTCAAAATAAGAGTTGGGGGAAAGCTATAACAGGTGCAGACGATCGCTCCTTGAGTAAGGACTGTGTGCACGTGCGCCTGCACGGGTGGATGTATCCAGCGGTGTCGTTTTAAGTTTATATTTAGAATCTTTGGAGGCGTAATCATTCAAGAAAGCAGATGAGGTCACTGCCCATTTAAAACTCTCACTAACAGACCCAGGGGGTCTGGCACGTGGCTTCTGAGGGCAGGGGCTGAACCAGCCCCTCTCTGACGCCTGCACCCCTTGTCCAGGGTGCTTTGGGGGATACAGTGGCGGCTCGTGGCCCCCAGTTCCACGGTGGCCACCCACGCACAGGCAGGGCCCGCTCATCTGTTTCTGCCTGTCTGTCGGGCAGGGTTGTCACTGGGAGGTGGGAGGTGACACATTCGTCCTGCCAGGTGGCCGGTTCGGTCCTAAGCTTCACACACATCAACTTAGTCCATCCGCACAGCCTCCTGGTGAGGGGGGAAAGTATCGTCCCCATCTCTGAATGAGCGAAGGAAATTCACAGTTGGTTAAAGTTTTACTGAGTCACACAGCTGGTACGTGACGGAGCCGCGCGGTTTTTCCACTAGGGAAGAAAACCCAGCATGTGTTCAGAGTTGGTCGCGGGGCCCCACACTGCCCTGGCTTACCACACGCAAATCCTACTTCCTCACAGAGCGATCAGCCGCCTGGTGGGGAACTGGCCCCGAGAGCCTCTTACCTGTCGCTGTGGGCAGGGGCGCTGGGCCTCTGAGACCTGCGGGCTTCCGGTGCTCCCCACAGTGGTACTGAAGCGAGTGATCCAGGCTCGCCTCCTTCTTAGACAGTTAGGAGGGGCCCTGCTGGGGCAGCTGCCCTTCGGGTGGAAATCGTTTGATCATTGCTTTCTTAGTTTTTGTTAGGCTGGAGCAATCTTTTTTTTGTTAAGAAAGTGACTCCGAATTTACTTCCTGAATTTTAATTATCTTGCTTTCTGTAGCTAATCTTCCAGATCTAGTAGTCCTTCCTTTTGTTGTTGCTGTTGTTGAGACAAGGTCTCGATATGTAGTTCAGGCTGGCCTCAAACTTGCAGCAATCCTCCTGCCTCAGCCTCCTGAGTTCTGGGATTACAGGTGTGTGCCACCATGCCCAGCTTTATATGTTTTAAAAGGTGATTGGATCATGGAGCGCAATGCTCCTAAGCGAGTGGATTAATCAGGAGTAGCTGGATGCGCCCTCGGAAGGTGAGGCATGGTCAGAAGAGGTGGGCTACTAGGGGCTACCCAGGAAAAGTATATTTCTGTCAATGGCTCTATCCTTCTCTCTCTGCTAGCTGGTGAGCAGCTATCTTCTGTCAGCCTTTTCACCGTACTGTTTCTTGGAGCCAGCCAACCATGGATTAAACCTGCTGGAAGCTGTGAGACAAAATAAACCTCTTCTCCTTAAAGTTGTAGGTGTCAGGTATTTTGCCCCAGTGATAAGAAAGCTGTCTAAACAGAAAATTGGTACCAGAAATGGTACCAGAAGCCTTTGGAACTGGTTTGCAGGAGTTTGGAAAAGTTTAGAGATTTTGGCTAGAGAAACCCTAAAATGCTGTAAGCAGAGATTGATGAGAAATTCTTCCAGAGCTCAAAAACACAAAATGCTGCCTGGTGTGGTGGCACACACCTGTAATCCCAGCACAGGAGGCTGAGGTGGGAGGATCGCTCTGAGTTCAAGGCCAGCTTGCATTACATAGCGAGACCCTGTCTCAAAAAAACAAAAAAAGGAGGGGCTGGGGATTTAGCTCAGTGGCACCATCCCTGCCTTGAAAGTACAAAGTCCTGAGTTCAATCCCCAGTACAAAAAAAGTTACTCTTTTTAGCAACCATGCTCCTCCTGGGACCCAATTTAACAGGCACTTCATTTGTCGCTGCCAGCAAATTTTGTTGTCATTTAACTTTGCTTTTTGGTCCCGATTTTTACTATATCTCTGGCTATATGCAGCTAGCAGTACCCATTCCACAGCCTGAACAATGGGGTGTCTTGAAATTTTCTCCACCAGATTAGTCTACTATCTTTAAATTCACTCTCACACAATCTTATGACATAGACAAAATGTAGAGAAATTCCTTTCCAGAATGAAACATCTCTGGCCCCCAATCTAGTTTCCAAAAAAGTCCTTGCTCCCAAATGTGTTCAGCCAAGCACGGTAGCACACATCTGTAATTCCAGCACTCAGGAGGCTGAGGCAGGATGATCACTGCAAGTTCTAGGGCAGCCTGAGATACATAGTGAATTCAAGGCCAGTCAACTACATAGCAAGACCCTGTCTCAAAAAACCAAAATTTTTTTTAAAAAAGAAAAGAAAGAGCCTGTTTTTGTTTTGTTTTTGGTTTTTTACCAGGGATAGAACTCAGGACCTTGTGCTTGCAAGGCAGGTGTGGTGCTGTTAAGCCAAATCCCTGGCCCAAAAGCCTGGTTTTTACTGTCCATATTTCTATCAGCATTCTGGTTTTGTTGTTGTTTGTTTTGTTTTTTAAACAGGATCTTGCCATGTAGTTCAGGCTGGCCTTGAATTCACTAGCCCAGGCTAGCCTCAAACTCATTGCAATCATCCTGCCTTACCCTCCTCCCAGATTTTTTTTTTTTTTTTTTGGTTCCCGGGATCAAACTCAGGTCCTTGTGCTTTTGAGGCAGGCAGCAGAACCACTGAGCTAAATCCCCAGCCCTGCCTCACCCTCCTTAGTGTTGGGATTACAAGTGTGTGCCGCTATGCCCAGCAGTATTGTGTGTGCGTGCGTGTGTGTGGTTTTTTTTTTTTAGCTCAGACCAGAATCTCTCCAACTTGCAGCAATCCTTCTGCCTCAGCCTCCTGAGTGCTGGGATTATAGGCATATGTCACCAAGCTTGGCATCTATTCCTGTTTCTCCCTTTTGGAATGGGAATATTTACTCTGTGCCTTTGTACATTGGAGGTATTTAACTTTCTTTTTAATTTTCACAGGCCTCACAGCTAAGGGTTTGCCTTGAGTTTCAGAAAAGACTTTATTGGAATTTGCAGCAATGCTGGAATTGTTGCCTTGACAACTTTTAAAAATAGACTAAACAAGGGCAGGGGATTTAGCTCAGTGGTGCCACCTCCTGCCTTGCAAGTGCAAGGTCCTGAGTTTGATCTCCGGTACCAAAAAAACCCCAAATAGATAGACTAAACGAATTTTACATGAGATGAATATTAGCCTTTTGGGGTCCAGGGGCCCAATGTGATGATTTAGATCTAAAATATCTCCCCAAAGTCTCATGTATTTAAAAGATGATTGGATTGTGGGGGTGTTGTATTCAACAATGGATTCATCCATTGATGAATTTAGTAGTTGAATATGATATTAGGAGGTGGGGCCTGATCAGAAGAGTTGGGTCACTGGGGGCATAACCGGGAAGGGGTTATTCTTGTCTCCAGTTCCTCACTTCTCTCTCTTCCTGCTTCCTGGCTATCACGGGGTGAGCAGCTATCTCCTGCTAGGCCCACTGAGGCAGGAGACAGTGTCAGAGACTCAGAACAGACAGGGTGCCTTCTAGCTCTTGGAGACCACAAGAGCTTCCTCGCTCACTATATTTCCTTAATGTCCCTACATGAGCCTAAAAATTATTCTCCCGCCTTCTCACACTCCCTCGCCCTCTGAAGAGGCCAGAGGAGCATGTGCTCTAACTGCTTGAGAGTAGTGAAAGGTAACCCCATGGGCATTATAATATTGTTAGCATCGCAGCGTTGAACACCCGGGCAGGCTCTGGTAGCCATGCTGGTTCTGTCCAGACCCATCAAAGTTTACAAACTCCCCCTCCCCACATGAGGGTGGAGGCTCAGCTGACCAGGAAGAAGCCCAGTTACCACCTCTGACCACTCCTCAAATTCTAGGGAAAGAAAAGAGGAGCCAGCCATGGAACTCATAGCAGTGGCCATCTCTGTTCTTGAGAGTGGGCTTTCATCACTAGGTGATTCCTGCTTGGAACTCCTCCAAGCGTACTTCAACCTCAAGCCTAAAACAGATGGGGCCACTCTGAGTCAAACTTGCTCTTGAGTTTTCTCATGGGCTGCTCCTTCTCTGCAAAGTGGCCCTTCCCTTTAATAAATCTCTGCCTTTCTTCCTACTTCTGTGTGTCCTGCTCCATTCTTTGTTCACAACACAAAGAGCCTAGATATTGGGTGAGACCGAGGCAACTGTCCAGGAATGCTTCCTTCCACCATCCTATCTCCACCTGGAAAACCCCCTGGAAACTATGAGCCAAAATAAACCCCTCCTCCTGTAAATTGTACTCGTTAGTATTTTGTTCCAGCAATAGGAAAGCTGTCTCCTACACAAAGTACTGAGGAAAAGAAGAAAGGAGGGAATTTATATTATTGATTATACTGTCTTACCTATCACTCATTTAATTGGGAATGAATACAACATAGTGGTTATGAGTGCTGGTTCAAACTGAGTATAGTGGCACACGCCTGTAATCTCAGCACTCTGGGAGGCTGAGGTAGGAGGGTCACAATTTTGAGACCAACCTGGGCAATTTAGTGATTATCAAGATCCTGTCTCAAAAAAAGGGGTGGGGGTTGGGGATTTAGCTCACTGGAAAGGCCCTGGGTTCAATCCCCACTACTGCAAAATAAATAATTTTAAAATGTTAGAAAGTGCTAGGGATGTCACTCAGTGGGAACTGGGCTCAATCCCCAGTACCAGTGGGGGTGGGGAGAGTACTGGCTCTAAAAAGTGAACTCTGAGGAAGAAAGTGGGCAGGGAACATGGGGCAGGAGAGCCTGAAAAATGTTGACAGTAAATTTAAACAGATGGTGCCTGCTGTGACTTCGATGGGGTTTGAGTGTCCCCAAAGTTCCAACGGGTGGGCTTGTCCGGCGGTGGCATTGGTGGGAGGTGGTGCCTAGTGGGGGCCCTTGGTGACAGGGGACTTGCCCCTGAAGGGGATTAGGGTCATTTTCTTTTTCTTTTTGAGACAGGGTCTCAATATGTAGTTCAGACTGGCCTCAAACTCACAGCTATCCTCCTGCCTCAACCGTCCAAGGGTTGGGATTACAGGCATGTGCCACCATGCCCAGCCCCATTTTCTTTCTTTCTTTCTTTTTTTAAATGATGATTTTTTTTAAAAAAATGATGATTTTTGGATGATTTTTCTTGAATGTATTTTGAAACACTTTTTACATAGTCAACTTTATTGTATTCATCTAATCTTTTGTGGTTTTATTTATTTATTTATTTTTTGGTACCGGGTATCGAACTCTGGTCTTTGTGCTTGCGCAGCAGGCGGCAAAATCACTGAGCTAAATCCCCTGCCCCCCCAGGCCCATTTTCATGGGACCCCTTAGTAGTTCTAAAGAGAGGAGAGTATAAAAGAAGCAAAACTGACCCCTTTCCATTTCCCCTTTTGAGATGTTATTATGGTTTAGATCAAGAATGCCTCTGGGCCGGGGATTTAGCTCAGTGGTTCTGGCACCTGCCGCGCAAGCACAAAGTCTCAAGTTCGATCCACGGTACCAAAGGAAAAAAAAAAAATGCCTCGGGTGGGAGATTTAGCTCAGCAGCGGCGCTGTTGCCTGCCTTGCAAGCACAAGGTCCTGAGTTTGATCCCCGTGCCGCAAAAAAGAAAAAAGAATGAGTCCCTGTAGTGGGTGTGGTGGTGCGTGCCTGTAATCTCAGCACTCAGGAGGTTGAGGAAGGAAGATTCTCATAAATTCGAGCCCAGCTTGGGGTACATAGTGAATTCAAAGCCAGCCTGAACTACATAGGGAGATCCTGTCTCAAAAAACTAAGGGACCCCCCTCCAAACTCTCAGAGGTGGGGCTCTTGGAAAGTGATTGGATCACGAGGTGCGGCCTGGTTGGAAGAGGGGGTCACCGGATGTACACTCCTGAGTCTCCCACCACTGCTCCTCCCTTCTCCGTCTGCTTCCTGGCTGCCAGCGTGAGCAGCTTTCCTCCAGAGCAGGCCCTTCCAGCAGGCGTTTCTGCATTTGAGCCTGCCCAACAGGGACCAAAACCTCTGAAAATCGTGAGCCAAAAAAAATCTCTTCTTCTTTAGTTATGGGTGTTGGGTATGGTGTCCCAGTGATGACAAAAGACTAACACAGATATGATCACTTGCTCCCAAGTAAACTGCCGTTGCTGTCTGCTGTGAGGTGATTCTGCCGAGGGCAGTTCTCACAGAGCCTGGAAGTTGGAACAGCACAGATTTGGAAGTCAACAGTACATAGCTGAAGGCATGGAGCATAACTTGATACCCAGCAAAATCTGAGTGTAACAGAGGAAGAAAAATGGGCAAAGCATGGGCAGAGAAAACGATGCCCAGGGCCCGGGATTTAGCTCAGTGGTTTCACCTCCTGCTGCGAAAGTGCAAGGACCCGAGTTTGATCCCGGGTACAAAAAGAAAGAAAGATGCCCAGGTAGAAGACAAGGAATTGCCAAAGTGGTAGGAGGAGAACCCATTTTCTGTAAAGTAACCAAGAAAAGGGTGCCAAGTGCTGTGGAGATGTCACACAGGATGAGCACAGAATTCACTTCTTTGGCCCTAAGGGGGTCAGTAGCTTTTCCAGAGCACTTCCGGGAGAGTGAGGGCAGTCGGTACCAAACCAAAGGTGAAGTGAAGTGCAGTGTGAAGCATGCAGTTCAGCAGTAGAGCACTTACTAAGCATGTGTGAGGCCCTGAGTTCTGTCCTCAGCACCACCACCTTTTGTGGTGCTACAGGAAAAGCTACTGACCCCCTTAGGGCTATAAACTTGAGGGCACACTAATGTGCTTAGAACACTTACAAAAGAAACCAATTTATGTAATCCCAGCACATGGGAGGCTTAGGCAGGTGGATCTCTGTGAATTTGAGGCCAGCCTGGGCTACATAGTGAGTTCAGGGCCAGCCTGAACTACAAAGGGAGACCCTGCCTCAAAAAAAAGCAAAACAAAACAAAACAAAAAAGTTATAAAATGGATAATCATTTTTTCATTTATAATTTTCATGATGATGCTGGGCGTGGTGGCACACGTCTGTAATTCCAGAACTGGGGAGGCTGAGGGAAGAGGATTGCTGTGAGTTCAAGGCCAGCCTGGGCTACATAGTGAGTTCAAGGCCAGCCTGAACTACATAGCGAGACCGTTTCAAATAATAAAAATAAGTCTGCATAATTTTCACGATGATAATTATCCCCACAAATTTTTTTTGGCTTTTTGAGACAGGGTCTTGCTATATAGTCTAGCCTGGCCTTGAACTCACAGCAATCCTCCCTCCTCAGCCTACCAAGTGCTAGGATTACAGATGTGCACCACCACACCTGATGCAGAAACTATTTATACCAAATAAAATCTTATATAAAATTCTAACAAAAACTGAAAGCTTTTACTCTAAAGTCATGAACAACACAAGGATGTCCACTGTCAGGACTCTTATTCAATATAGTTCTGGAAACATTAGCCAGAGCAATTAGACAAGAGAAAGAAATAAAAGGAGTAAGGATAGAAAAGGAAGAAGTTAAATTATCATTATTGGAGGGTGATGTTATTCTACATAGAAGACCCCAAAAACTCCACCAAAAGATTTCTAGATTTGATAACCAACTTCAGTGCCATAGCTGGATACAGAGTCAACATTCAAAAGTCAATAGGGCTGGGGATTTAGCTCAGTGGTGCCACTGCTTGCCTCAAAAGTGAAAGGTCCCAAGTTTGATCCCCAGTACCAAAAAAAAAAGTCAATAGCCTTCCTGTACATGAATAACCAACTCACTGAGAGAGAATTTAGGGAAATAATACTTTCACAATAGCATCCAAAAAAATGAAATACCTAGGAATCAATCTAACAAAGAAAGTAAAAGACCTCTACACTGACAACTACAGTGCTCTGAAAATGGAGATCGAAGAGGATAACAGAAAAATGGAAAGATATCCTTTGTTCTTGGGTAAGAAGAACCAACATAGAATGGCCATACTTCCAAAATTGTTATACAGATTTAATGCAATTCTGGTCAAAATTCCAACAGCATATCTCACAGAATTAGAAAAACAATCCTAAAATTCATTTAGAACCAGAAGAGACCTAGAATAGCAAAAACAATTCTGAGCAACAAAGGCAAGGCAGGGGGCATCACAATCCCTGACTTCAAATTATACTACAAAGCTACTGTGATAAAAACAGCATCATACTGGCAAAAAAACAAAACAAAACAAAAAAACCAGACCTGAGGATCAATGGAACAGATTAGAAGATGCAGAAACAACTCCAGACATACCTAGCCAGCTTATCTTTGACAAAGGAGCCAAACACCTTCACTGGAAGAAAGATAAACTCTTTAATAAATGGTGCTGGAAAACTGGCTTTCCACATGCTAAAGATTGAAACTAGATGCATATCTCTCACCATGCACTAATTTAAAATCAAAATGGATCCAAGATCTAAATATTAAAACAGAAACGCTAAATCTTCCAGAAGAGAGAATAGTATAACACTTGAAGACATTGGTGTAAGCAAAGACTTTATGAACAAAACCCTGAGTGCACAGGAACTATCACAAAGAATCAACAACTGGGATCTCATCTTACTAAAAAGCTTTTGCGTAGCAAAAGAAACCACCAACAGAGTGAAGAGACAACCCACAATGTGGGAAATTTTTTTACTAGCTATTCATCAAAGGAGTACTATCTAAAATATCTAAAGAACTCAAAAAAATCAGATCCCACAAATTTAAAGACTCAATCCAAAAATGGGCATCTGAAATGAATAGACATTTCTCAGATGAAGTAGAAAAAGCAAATGAATATATGAAAAAACATCACTGGTCATTTGAGAAATGCAATTAAAACAACTCTGAGATTTCACCTCACCTCAGAAAGAATGGCTGTTATCAAGAAATCAACTAATAACAAATGCTGGTGGGGCTGTGGAGAAAAAATAACCCTTCTCCACTGCTGGTGGAAGTGTATACTGGTGCAACCACTGTGAAAATCTGTATGGAGTTTTCTCAAAAAACTAAAACTCTTAAGTTCGAACTAGAATGGAACCAGAGATTCCATTTGACCCAGCTATTCCCCTTCTTGGTATCTTCCCGAAAGAATTAAAAGCATCATACCACAGTGATATATGCACACCTATGTTTATAGCAGCACAGTTTGTAATATCTAAATCTTGGAAATAGCCCAAATGCCCACTGACCAATGAATGGATAAAGAAGATTTTTTAAAAATACAATGGAGTATGAATCTGCCATAAAAAGGATGAGCTTCAGACATTTATAGCTAAATGAATGGAGCTTGAGACCATACTCTTAAGTGAAATAAATTGAACACACATGTTTAAATACCACATTGTTTCTTTGGTGTGAGAAACTGAAAGTGGAATAAGAAATAAAATGCATAATATATATTGGGAAATGGGAAGAAAATATTCCAATAGGAAGGGGAACAAGGGAGGAGGGAGGGAGAAAGGAAGGAAGGGACAAAGAAAAAAAGTGAAAACAGAAGGAAAAAATAGAAACAAAGCTTTTGTACAAAGGGAGAGGAGAGGGATTGAGGGGAAGAGGGAATAGGAAAGAAGAGGTGGGATATACCATGTATAGGTACAAGTTCCTATGATGAGAGATATCATTATGTATGCCTAAAATGTACCAATAAATATTTTGCTATGAAAAAAACAAACAAAAAAAAACAAATCATAGGGCAAAATAAATAATAAATAAATAAGTCTCTCTTCCTAAAAAAATTTTTTTTAAATATATGGGCATGCCTGTAATCCCAGCACTTGGGAGGGTGAAGCGGGAGGATCGCTGCAAGTTCAAGGCCACCCTGAACTACATAGTGAGTTCAAAGCCAGCCTGAACTATAGAGTGAGATCCTGTCTCAAAAGAAAGAAACAAAACCAAAAGGACAAAAAGCAATCCCAATATATGAATTCCAATATACGAAACAAATATGAATATATGAAACAATATATGAAATTCCAAAATTCCAGTATATGAAACAAAATAAAGCATTTTCTTTGACTGAAATGGATGTGAGAGGACCCAAGTTCAGTTAAGTCTTTCATTGCCTGGTGCTTCTCAAGTAACTGCTAAGCCGTTAGGGTTTCTTTTTTTTTTTTTTTTTGGTACCGGGGATCGAACTCACGTCCTTGTGCTTGCACAGCAGGCAGCGAAACCAGTGAGCTAAATCCCCGGCCCAGGGTTTCTTAACTTGGGGTTTCTGGAATGCTGAGGGATGTATGGCAAGAATTCAAGGGACCCATCAAAAATCATCTCTTTATTTTAATTACCCACTAAGTGAAACCTAGCAGTTCCTTCAATTATGAATACAGGGAATAAACCAGTTACTGGCATTATTTATAGCTTCATTACCAATAGAAATCATGCTTTAGTTAGAAACATACATATTATTGTACAAATCACACACATATGTGCACATATATGTACATATATATTATATATGTATATATTCGTGTGTGTATGTATACATACATATATGTGTGTGTATACATATACATATATATATATATATATATATATATATTTTTTTTTTTTTTTTTGGTACCGGGGATTGAACTCAGGACCTTATGCTTGCCTGGCAGGCGCTGTGCCACTGAGCTAAACCCCAGCCCCATATGTATATTTTGAGATAAGGTCTCACTATGTAGCCAAGGCTGTCCTTGAACTCATGATCCTCCTGCCTCTGTCTCCAGATTTCTGGGATTAGAAGTGCATCACCAACCAGTTTTAAACCATTTTTCTGGCTGAATTGGAGGCACATACCTGTAATCCTAGCTACTCAGAAGGCTGAGAGAAAAATTGCGAATTTGAGGGCACCTTGGAAAACTCAGGGAGACCAGGTTCAAAATTAAACTTAAAAAGAGCTCTGGGAATGCAGCTCAGTGTTGGAGGCTTGCCTGGTGTGCACAAGGCCCTGGGTTCAATTCCCTGAGCCACGGAAACACTACCCTGAGAAGTTCACAGGCTTTATCAGACTGCTGAAGGGATCTCTGAAAGGTTAGGAAAGCCTGTAGAAATTTAGATCTCCATAATAATTACCTGTGTGGAATAGAGGGCTCCCAAAGTAAGGTTTCTACTTTAGTTCTATATCTTCTCGGAAATGATTTAATAGGTTTGGTGATTTAAAGGCCCTTTTTGTTCTTGATACTAAGGAGATATTCTCACTCAAGAAAAAACCTGTTGTTGGAAACTTGTTTCAAATAATAATTCTGTACTTGAAGGGAGATGTCTTTTTTTACATTTATTTTTTAAGTGTTGTTTAAAACTCATTTCTAGGAAATCTTTTCTGTGTTGGTTCCTTCTTTTTTCTTGCATTCCCTTGATGGTTATCCAATTGCTTATCACTGAATTCTTATTCTTTCACAGGCCTATTTCGTCTCTCCAACTGGATTAGAAGTGTCCTTGAGAAGCTTATTTCTCAGGATGCCCAGAATAGTGTTCTACAAATAGACACTCAATAAAGGCTTCCTGATGAGTGTCAGGCCTTTCAAAAAAGTGAATTTATTTACCATAAAAGCAAGATTAAAAACCAACATGGTTAAATTATTGTGTTATTACAAGGAAGTGAGAAAAGATGAACTTTTGATTCTGGATATTATCTGTGGAAAGAAGTATGACATTATGTTTATAAATAGCTTTTATTTACAAAGAAGAGTTTAAAATTTTTCTTTAATAGAAAATGATCTTTTATTTTTATTTTTCTTCTGGTACTGGGGATGGAATTTGGGACCTTGAGCTTGCCAGGCAGGCACAGCACCACTGCGTTACATCACCAGTTGCCAAAATGATCTTTTAGATGCCCTGAAAATTCTGTTTCTATCACCTGTACAGAGTGGGTAAAGCTTTCTCTAACTTGTAAATTATGTGATAAAGAATGCTAGCAAATTAAAATCTAAATCTAAAATCTTTAATTCAGCCGGGTATGGTGGCTCATGGCTGTAATCTCAACACTCAGGAGGCTGAGGCAGGAAGATTGCTAAGAATTCAAGGCCAGCCTGGGTTAGTTACATAGTGAGTTCAAGGCCAGCCAGAACTAAATAGCGAGACCTTGTCTCAAGAAAAAAAAAACTTTAATTCAGAAATTTAGGCATTGCTTATACGTGGACAAATTTTATAATAAAAGCTCAAGCATTGAATAATAGAAATATAACTGATTTTTAAAGCTATAGACTACCCCATTCCAAAGATACCTTAGTTATGAAAGGGTTTGTTGTGTTTTTTTGCTATTTTAATATTTTTATTAAGGGATATAAAAATATCCAGAAAGATAAATAAATGTGATACAATGGTATTTGTCCTAATATAAAGAACTTTCTTTCACATTGTTCCCTTTCACAATAGCCTTCAAATCACAGGAGGCAGTTGATGCCATGCCATTTCCTCTTCTTTTATTATAGGCTGTGGGTTTCTGAATCAGAATCCTCCCCTCAGTCTTCTCATTTACTTATATTTTTTTTTTTTTTCCAGTACCGGGGATCAAACTCAGGACTTTGCACTTGCAAGGCTGGTGTGGTGCCACTGAGCTAAATCCCAGGCCCAGTCTTCTCATTTATAAATCAAATTCATTTTCAATCCATTGTTTCGAGAAAGCGTACTTTTTTCTGTTTCACAAAGAGGACATTTTTCTTCACAACTGGATCATAATGCAAAAGAGTCAGTTTCCTAGAGTTGGCCTCTCTTGGCATTGAAGGTCCTATCTGTCCTGGCCTGCCTCACCATTTTCACCAGGAGGGTTTTTGACTTGCTCTTAGCAAAGGAGATAGTGGAAAGGAACATGGCTACCGCACCCCTGAAATCTCTGTGACTCAACTATGGTAGTTTTGAATTTTCCAATATCATACGAAAACTGCTGAAGTTTAGGCTTATAAATTCAAATCCTAGAGCTAAGACTTTTTTTATAACTTTTTTTTTAAGACAGGGTCTTGATATGTTGTTCAGGCTGGCCTTGAACTCACAGCGATCCTCCTGCCTCAGCCTCCCAAGTACTGGGATTACAGGCATGTGCCACCATGCCACCTATGACTTTTAAGCTAATGATTTATTTCATGCTATCAAAATGTTACTTCCATTAGAAATGTGTTTAATATTTTTTCTTCCTACATGTATGAATTTCCTGTCGTTTTTTTTTTTTTTTTTTTTTGGTCCCAGGGATCAAACTCGGGACCTTGCACTTGTGAGGCAGGCAGCAGCACCACTGAGCTAAATCCCTGGCCCACCTGCCTAGTCTTTTGAGTTGAGCTGATATGTAAGTTATCTTAAATGTCAACAATACTAAAATAGTCTAATTTTCCAAATAATGACTAAAGCCTTTCATTTAATTACAAAATGAATCAAGGCCCCTCAGTTGTCCTACCTACCACTCCAAGACATTCATCCCAAATGTACTTCCCAGTGCCTTCAGGCCTCTCACTTCTCCCTCCTTCCACACATTTTCCTCAGTCGAGAATAAGGTTTGCATTTTAGAAAGATCATGCCACTCTTCTGCTCCAAAGGAAAAAGAGCTTTTCAGTACGCACAGGTTTCTCGCTCAACCTTGTAGCTTGTTATCCATGTTGCTCAATGACCTGGTTCACACCATCTCCCACTTGGGTTCACACTTGACTCAGCGGCTGTGACGAACCACTGACAGGGCCTCCATAGGTTTCTTTTTCCAGAACCACCTTTTCCTGATTTCTGGTGGATTCTATCACCTTTCATGACCCAGCTCAAACACTACTTCTTCTGTAAGGCCTTCTCCAAGCCTGGCCCACTCCAAAGTTAACCATTCCTCCTTCTAGGGCAGGTGGAGATATATGGCCAGACTTTCCACATTGCTGAGTAATCATGTTCACATGCTTATCTTTTCTGTATCCTGGTAAACTTTTTGAAACAAAAAAGGTGATTTGTGTTTGTTGAACTGAACTGAGTTTGATATAATGATCTGAGTAATTGGGAAACAGAGTGGGGATGTTTACAGAGTGATTCATAGTGGCCAGGATGATCATGTTTCTTCACAGTAAACATAAATGTTATGTTGCTTTAATCATGAGGATTACCAGATCCACTTGGAATAGCACACAAAATGTGGAAACTAAGGAGGCAATTAGTCAATGTTTGGCCTGCATAATTTGAGCCAAATTAATAAATATCACTTTTATTTATTTATTTATTTTTGGTACCAGGGATCAAACTTGAGACCTTGCGCTTTCGAGGCAGGCGCCAGAACCACTGAGTTAAATCCCCAACCCAATAAGTATCATTTTTTTAAAAAAATCATATATAGAGTGCTTCTGACTTAGGATAAAACATATCTTTTATGTTCTATCTTAAATCCTTTAGCAATGGCAAAGTAGACTAAAGGATGGTTAATTTATACTGTACACCAGAAACTAGCATCTATTAAGCTTTATCATACAAACAACAGGAGGAAAATAAGAATCCTGATATACCAGAAACTATTTACTTGGTAAAGTAATTCCCTTGGGGGAACAGTAAAAATTATGCAAGGGGAGCCTATTATTGATTCTAATTTAACAAAAGTAGGTGCCACAAGAAATGCAGGAAAATGTATGGCTTTAATATTTATGGCAGGTGGCACTCAGTAATGTAGCCAATGTAACAAGCATTTAGGTAGGCAGAAATGCTGACAACAAAATCTGCTCCTCTGTGACTAGAGCCCCCAAGAATTCTTCCTCATGAAAACAGTAAAGAATCTGTACAAATATTTAAAGTAAAGTCTTCCCTCTTACAAGAATACACAAATAATTTAAAACCAGTTTTAATGACAGGAATTTCTCAATTAGTCATAACGGTTTTAACACAGGCAATCTGTAGCATTTAAAACTACCTCACATGGTGATGGATATAGCTCAGGGGAAGAGCTCTTGCCTAGCATGCATGAGACCACAGATTCAATCTCCAGCACTGCAAAACAATAATTTTTAAAAAGTTGGGCCAGGGATTTAGCTCAATGGTTTCAGCGCCTGCCTCACAAGCTCAAGGTCCTGAGTTCAATCCCCAGTACGAAAAAAAGAAAAACAAAAAAATTTTAAAAAGTTAAATGCCTATGAAGAGAGGAACCAACATATTAGTAGTCAGAAATATGATGAATAAAGCAGTCATTTAAACTTGCTCATGATTTAACTAATTTGTTCTTTTCTGTATTTTGCAGAGTTCTACACTAAATGTGTAATTTTTGAAATAAATACAATTTAAAAATAATCAGCCAGGTGTGGTGGTGCACATCTGTATGTCCTAGCACTCAGGAGGGTGAGGCAGGAGGATCGCTGCAAGTTTGAGGCCAGCTTGGGCTACCTCAAATAGTGAGTTCAAGGCCAGGTTGAATTACATAGTGAGACCATCTCAAAAAACCCTATAATTAAAGAATAAAAAGAGTCAGTCTTAAAGTGTTATCCAGAAGACTATCAACCATATTATATTAGCTCATTTTTAAGGACTTTCCATTGAAAATATTATGACTTTTTTTTTAAGGCTCATCTTCTAGAACTCTACTCATTTATTTGCAATACTGTAAAAATATAAATTGAAGACTTCTCATATTTCTTCATAACCCAATTGTCAATAAGCAGCAAATAAATCTTAATGAATGTGAGGGCCAGGGATTTAGCTCAGTGATGCCACTACCTGTCTTGCAAGCACAAGGTCCTAAATTCGATCCCCAGTAAAAAAAAAAAAAAAAAGAAAAAGAAAAAAAGAATATGGTTAACAATGAATGTGAATGAAATGAAACGTCAAGCCCAGAGAAGGAAACTTGTTTGTGGTGGCAACAACACCAAATGACAATCCTCAAACTTTTTTCTACAGCCAGGACACAAGACACCTATCTAAATTATCACCAGGTATTCCTTAAAAACAGCTGTACAATAAAATATAAAGCATGTCTCTTTAACAGATATGAACAAAAATAAGGAGGGAGGTTCTGCTAAGTAAACTTCCTAAATCATAATAAATATAATCCTAATGTAGTAATTATTCACAGTATATACATTACTCAGTATGCATTTGTATTAAAAATTATAAATCAACAATTTATTTTTGTTTCTGTGGTATTTTTTCTTTTTCTTTTTTGGAGACAGGGTCTTGCTATGCACCCCAGGCTGGCCTCCAACTTGTGATCCTCTCCCTCAGTATAAGTGTGTACCATGCCTAGCTTGTAAAATCCACAATTTTACTTTCCTTTACTTAAAATAAAAGGAAAGGCTTAAATGGTCAAGCCTTAAAAAAAAGAGCACATTTAAAATATAACTATACTTCAAATTAGGAAAATGGTTAACACCAGTGTTGTGACTTCCTTGCCCCCTTTCCCCTCATGTAAGATTTTAAAATTGCAAATTCTCTACATTTCTTTATAACACAATTGCCCAAAGCAGTCATGAGTACAAGGGAATGTCACCTTTTCTTTAAAATCTTTGACATTTCTATTTTACACACAAAAGACTTAAACATTCATCTCCACATAAAATTCTTTTCCACTTACTTCATGAGGTACAATTTTTTCATGTTTCCTGTGATATAACAAAATTCTATGATTTCTAGAACAAAATACTCTGTCATTTCTACTTCTATAAAATGATGTCTAATTATGAAAAGTTGGGAGCTGCCTTTATCTGGTAATTTAGTGTGCTGTTTTGTTTTGTTTTTTGGGTACCAGGGATCAAACTCGGGACTTTGCGCTTACGAGGCAGGAGCTGGAACCCCTGAACTAAATCCCCAGCCTTTAGTGTGCTTTTAATAAAAAAAAAAATAAGCCCCATCAACTCATAGGAACACATTTTAGGAGGCTTTGGGCTATATGCCCAAGAATTTTATAATTCACACAGTAGCTATCAACTTCCCAAAGGAAATATTTGAAATTCCATTAAGAGCACATTAAATAAAATGTGCCACAATAGTATACCATTAATTCCTTTCTCATTTCTATACAAAAGTGACTGTTCATTTGCGCAAAAATCTGTTCCGATTTTTTGTTTTGCCAAATAAACTACTAAATTGTGTGTGCACAATCAGATTAGCTGTCAGGAGTCAAGAGTGAAGTGAATGAAAAGTATGCTGTAAAGCATATAATAACAAAACGGAGTATCTGGTAGTTTCCAAGTATGA
The DNA here is from genome assembly GCF_053883595.1 of Heterocephalus glaber. Classification (NCBI taxonomy): domain Eukaryota; kingdom Metazoa; phylum Chordata; class Mammalia; order Rodentia; family Bathyergidae; genus Heterocephalus; species Heterocephalus glaber. Next base: position 15,707,429 of record NW_028258403.1, read on the forward strand.
AAGTTAAAGAGGTGTAAATAGCTAGAAGTACATACATTGCATGAGACCCTTGAGTTACTATACATATAATTAATAAATGAATGATTGTCTTTGATCAAACTTGGGACCTTTCGTTTACAAGGCAGGCGGCAGAACCACTGAGCTACATCCCCAGCTCCTCTTCTTTTTTTTGAGACAGGATCTCACCATGTAATTCTTTCTGGCTGGCCTTGAACTATGCAGCTCAGGCTGGCTTCGAATTTGCAGCAATCCTCCTACCTCAACCTCCTAAGTGATAGGATGATGAGATTACAGGCCTGCGCCAACACACCCGGCGCCAACACACCCGGCCCGTTTGACATATATATATATATATGCACATATATATATATACACACACACACATATATATACACATATATATACATACATATACACACACACACATATATACACATGCACACATATATGTTTATTTATTTTGGTACTAGGGATTGAACTAGGGACCTTGCACTTGCAAGGCAGGCAGCGGAACCACTGAGCTACATCCCCAGCCCTGTTATATTTTAATTATCAACCTACCTTCTTGATAGGGTGACTACACCTCTTGCTTTGCTTGAGTTTGTCCTATCTAATCCTGTTGTCCTGGCGTAATTAATAGTGTTCCCACTACATAGTGGGAATGTAGCTCAGCGGCACACTGCCTGCCTAGCCAAGCATGAGGCCTTGAGTTTGATTCCCAGCACCATAAAAAATAAAAAGTGTTCCCAATCACTGTCAATGTCCTGCTTTGGACCATAAATTGTAGAATCATTCTACTGAGCACTTACTATGTGTCAACTATCATTCCAAGTGTTTTTCTTTCACACAATTCAAATTCAATGTGAGGTAGTACTATTATTATCCCCATTTTTGTTTTCTGAGACAGGGTCTTGCTATATAGTTTGGGCTGGCCTTGAACTATGTAGCTCAGGCTGGCCTCAAACCCGCAGTGATTCCCCTGCCTCAGTCTCCCAAGTGCTGAGATTATAGGCATGTGGCACCACACCTGGCTATCCCTACTTTACAGCTGGAACAATTAAGGCTTAGGTTAACTTGCCTGAGGTAATTCAATTAGTGTTGAAGCCCTCTATGTGATAACCCAAAGAGTCTGAGGCCAGAGTACTGGTACTTAACTACTAGAATCACAATATTCTCTCCTTAGAAAAGTGGGCGGGAGCTGGGTGTGGTGGTGCTCACCTGTGATCCCAGCACATGGGAGACTGAGGTTAGCCTGGGCTACATAGCGAATTCAAGGCCAGCCTGAACTAGAGAACTTGCTCAAAAAAAAAAAAAAAAAGTGGATAGGGGAACATGGAAAGGGCATGATCAAAGTTTTGGGAAAAGGGGCCGGGGACTTAAGTTTAGCGGCACTGCGCCTGCCTTGCAAGTGCAAGGTCCTGAGTTCAACCCCCAGTACCAAAAAAAAAAAGTTTTGGGAAAAGGATTAAAAAAATACTAGTTTTCAGGAAAATGTGTTTACATAATCCTTGTTTTCCACAACTCCATAAATTTATGATACTGAAACATTTAAGAAAATCTTTGAAATACAAAAATATTTCAGATTTTTATAAACATAATTCTTAGAACACAAAAACCCAAAGACCTCAAATGTTATTGAAAAATCCAACCAAAAGTAAACAAAATGCTCAAAATATGGGTTTGTTCCATCTTTTTTTTTTTTTGGTACCAGGGATCGAACTCAGGACCTTGCCCTTTCAAGGCAGGCAGCAGCACCACTGAGCTAAATCCCCGGCCCTGGTTTGTTCCATCTTTTAAAAGAATTCAGATGTCAAGTACAACTCTCCACAATGAATGTAATCATGTCCTGCAAACATGTACTAATAAAAATAAAAAATTTAAAAGATAAAAATAAAAATATAAAAACTCATTGTACGGGCTGGGGATTTAGCTCAGTGGTTTCACCACCTGCTGCTGCCTGCTGCGCAAGCACAAGGACAGGAGTTCAATCCCCCGTACCAAAAACAAAAAAACTCATTGTATGCTACAATGTATATTCAGAGTGAAAAATATAGTGGACTGGGATTAGGCTTTCTACTCATCTTGAGATGTCCTTTAACCTCTCCAAACTTCAGTTTTCTTGTATGTAACAGAAAAATAGCTGATTAAGAACACTAAGGAGGGCCGGGGATTTAGCTCAGTGGTTCCGTGCCTGCCTTGAAAGCACAAAGGCCTGAGTTCGATCCCCGGTACAAAAAAAAAACACTAAGGAGACCAGAGATTTAAAGTAACCTGAAAATAATTGAAAAATTACATAAATTTAGGGCATTACTAGGCAGTCAATTTTCAACCTGCATCTAAGTTTATGACAATATTCCAAAGCACTCTTTTCTTTTTTCTTCTAAATTACGTTGGGAAAAAGACCAGCATCTGACTATTCACACATGAAAAAGAACAACACTGCTGGGTGTGCTGGCACACCCCTGTAACCCTAACCCTTGGGAGGTAGAGGTAGGAGGATCCAGGCCAGCCTGAAATGCAGTGAGACCATGTCTCAAGACAGAAACAAAAAAGAACAAAACACTAAAAAGATCAAAAGTGATGATCTAGGCAGGTGTGGTGGCTGTAATACTGTAATCCCAGCACTGGGGAGGCTGAGGCAGGAGGCTCACAAGTTTGAGGCTAGCCTGAACTACATGGCAAGACCGTCTCAAAAAAGGTCATCATCAAGTCAGAAGTTACACTTCTGAATTAAGTATACATTTCACATGTCCTAAATAAACATATGCTATGCTTCAACGAGATTGAGTGGTGTAATTATAAAATAGAGGTGCAGTTATTTTTAATAAATCTTATTAACTTGGCTGTTTCATCTCCTTATACCTAGTAAGAGTAAATAGTGGGCTGGGGATTTAGCTCAGTGGTTCTGCTGCCTGCCGTGCAAGTGCAAGGTCCCGAGTTCAAGGTCCTGAGTTCGATCCCTGGTACCAAAAAAAAAAAAATATATATATATATATATATATATATAAGTAATTGGTTTAAACAAATTATTACATTTACATAGCATTTTTATTTCCAAAAAAAGCATTTCTATATTTTTTACCAGCAATGGTAGACATATTATTTCCATATTGTGCATAAAAAAAACTGAGGGTCAGAAAGAATAATTTGCCCAATTTCAAGAGGAAACTGGAGTGATGATTCTCAATTCTACATGGAAAGCATTTGCGGTTCTAAAGCAAAGGGAAAGCCTGACTTGTTTACTGCCTAAGATAAGATAGAACATCTATAAACTCAGCTGTCTGAGAAGCAATATTCAATGAGGCTGGCCTGCACAACTCCAGTAGCTTTACTAGTCACATAAAAATGAATATTCATGTTGTTTTGCATTTCCAACTATTAAATTTGCAAACAAAAATAGGACCTCAAAAGAGCAGAACAAGATTTTTAAAGAGGCAAACCTAATGAGTATTCTAAGCCCTTCAATGGTTTATCACTGGGGAGATTTACTTCTTTAAACATTTTGAAGAGTTTTCTCCCAAAGCCTACTAGCTAAGATCCCATAAATTAGTTGTTTCAAAGGATCTGTATCAGAGAAACTCAAACCTAGTAAGAGGCTTTTCATCTAATGAAGTAAAAAGGCACATTAAATACACAACGCTGGCCACACTATTTTACATAATGATGGAAAACGACAGCTGAGAGCCAGTTTGGGACAAATGCCAACTGTTCACATTTGTCTGAAAATGTTAAAATTAATTGCTTCAACATTTAGTTTTCAAAGAAAACTAGAATCAGTAAATGAGAAAATACATCAAGAAAAACTCCAAAAAAAGAGGCCATGGATAATGGTGCTTTTAATCTGCAATTAGTTTTTCAACATTTAGTGTTCCAAAGTGTAAGTAAACACATCGCAACAGCTTTAAATATTTTCATACATTTTATTCTTTAATCTTATAATTTTGCAAGCCAGCAGTAAAATACTGTCAATATTTTACTAATTAGCACCGTATACTTTTTAAAGCTAACTGAAACATTTCACTGTAAATTATAAAATAAGATCATTTCAAATGCCAATTAGTCTCAACATGTGATCCATCCATCATTAATTATATCATTATTTGTGGCTCTATGCCCAAAAGTGTAGTTCAAAGATGAACTATATTGTTTTTGTCAATCTAACCAATCAAAGTTATCAGTTTAAAGCAGTATCTAACCTCTGTTATACAGAGACACAGGACATTGAATCAGCTATAGAAACAAAAGATATTACATAACTGATTTTTTAGAAGTCCCTTATTATTAGAACAATGAAATAATGAAAAATTTCACAGTATGTGTATCAGTTACATATATGGTTTAGTACACATTAATATTCTCATGGCTTGCTTAGTTTGGCCTTACCAAAAAGCCACTGAAATGCCCAGGGCAACTCACAGGGACAGCTGGAAGCCTGAAATAAAATTGTGCAGGGCAAAAAGATCCCAAGCCATTCACACAATTATAAATGCAAGCCTAGACATTTAACCTGTTTTACTATTCTCACCTGAAAAATCTTTCAAAGTATGGGGGGAAAAATCTAATTATACTCAATTACTTTCACATATTTAATGCAATTTTTTAAAAAAGGGACAATTCCTGTTTTCTGATAAAAACTCTTTAGAACTATGGGGTTAAATTCTGAGCTATGACTGACCAGTTACTAGCATGCCTGTTTTGCATACCGGTAGAATCAAATCCAGTTTTGCCATTTGTGGATAACTATGACAAGATACAAAAGCATGTGTTTGCCATAAATAGCTCTGGCTAACAGCAAAGTGCTCACACTGAGTAGATCAAATTCTCCATAAGGAGAGCAATCTGGACCAGGGCCAAATCCCACTACTAATGTTTAAGACTGCTATACAAATTCCTTTTCCCAATTCAATTTGGAAAATATATTAAGGAATAGTAGCTGAATGTTCCTAAACATCAGAAATATCACTTTTGAAGAACATTTTATAACTTATTTTCATTATGACCAAATAACCACAAAAAACTTCCTCCTACTATTCAGAAATGTAAATATGAATTTAAAAACTATCTTAATTTATTCAGAGAACAAACGAGATATTCAAGAGTACTTATGTCAAAGTGCAAAAAAAAAAAAACCAAACCACTCTAATCTCCATATTAAAATAAACATGTTTATAAAAGTACCACTTTTTAAGGATGGTATTTTGTATTAAGTGGCTTAAGGGTATTTTTTTAAACCAAAGAAATTCAAGAAATCTGGAAAATATCACACATGAAAATCATACAAAAAAGTTCTCAAATGACCAATGCAGAGACATTAATAGCTGTTTACCTAAAAGTTGTTCCACGTAACATTTTGGAAAATTTCCAAGGAAAACAAGGCAACATTCTATAATATGCCACACTTTTTATTGCAACGTGGCCATTTTTGTGAGGGTAGGGAGTTTGATCTCAAAACAATGTTCCATTTAAGGCTCTTTTATACAGAAATTGCCATCATGACTGATATTTAAACTATCTTTAGTGTTGCAAGACTCACATGGTAAACATAAAACTTCTACACTTATTCAGTAGTGTACACTCAACAGAAAACACAAAGGCATTAATACTGTAACAGCTATTTAAAGATACACAGGTAACAGGAATGAACACTGAGGTACTAGGATAAACTGATGACACAGTTAATGAAACTTAATTGGCATTTTCAGAGGATTAAACTCCTTACAAAAAAGTGCTTTTAATGCATAGTGTTATATCTGTGCTGCCATGTCACAAAAAATAGGCTTGCCAAGGCAGGTGAGGTGTATGAATGCTGTGCGCCTCACAGAACTGCAATCATGTGCAACTATAAATAATACTGAAAAAAGTTTACCATCTGACCAGTGGCTAATACTTTCAAGGCATTCAATTAGCTTATCCTCTGCAGTATTCTAAACTAGTCACATTGACAATCACATTCACTGTAGTGCTTGCAGCAAAGGAGGCATATAACCAGTTGTTTTGGCTAACATAAGATGGGAAGGCATTCCTTGGGTTGTACATAAAAGTAACCACAAAAGTAATGGTATTAAACAGTCTAATGGCAATCACTGACAAGCTGCTTAAATGAATGGCATCTCCTTCATTCATTGTGTTGGAAGGGTCCAGTGGAAAGGGAAAAAAACAAAAAACAAAAACTAATACTACTCCAATGGACTCAGCTGGAAAAATGAAAGCCCCTATGATCCAGATGGCACTTGACTGTCTATTTTACAATGGTTTTCCTTCAAGTGAAACTACTACATTGCCTCCCAGTTTCTCTCCAAGTGTTGAACGGTCCTTAATATCATCCAAGCCATTTACTTGCCACTCGTGTTTAATACCTGAAAAGGAAAAAAAAAACCAACTCATTACCTTATTATAATTAGGAAACAGTAATTTCTCTGCGCAAAATAGTCAAAGTTTGTACCTGTAAATTTCTTTTTAATGGCATCTTTAGAGCTAGCATAAATCATCTTGCTTTTTAACGGTGCACTTTCAGGAGCCCTACAGGAAAAAAAAATTGTTGAATCTCACTTACTAGAAAAAGGCGAAACTGACTGTGATAATAATAATCCTTGCATTTTAAAAGTACTTTTTTCTTTTGTTTTTACACACCAGAATATAAATACTAGGTCTTCTTTCTTAGACTCTTTTGTTTCGTATGTGGCATCGTACAAAGCATATCGGCAATCATTCAGAGGTAGCAACTTCACAAAAGATGTGTAGGGGTCCTCTACAGTATCACCAATGTCACCCACCAAGATCTGCTTTGCTTCCTCTACAATTATTTGTCTTTTGTCGTCGCTTAAGCAGAAGAGAACTGCTTTCTTTCGCTTTTTGATCTCCTCTTGTGTAGAAGATTTCCTTACTTTCATATCATTAAAAACTTTGATGACTTCATCATTCACTGTAACTCCAGATGCCTGAAAATAAGGAATAGTAGTTCAGAACAAGTATTCTGGTTTTAGCCAAAATTGTTTGCCTAGAGAGGATTCACTTTTCTCCAGAGGTTAAAAATTGTTGGAATCCATGCAAGTAATCCAAACAGATTTGTCACATTTTCAAGAATCCGTATAAAGCACACAAAAGGATTCTAATTCATCCTGCCCATTCATCCTTCTTAAAGGAGTGTGGAGAAAAAAGCAAATGGAAGGTGGACTGAAAGAGACAAACACAAGTTGTCCCATCCCCGAAATGTTTCCTATTTCACTGGGTGATGTCAGAGCTTCAGGAACAGCACAAAAATACCTTCTGTATTGTGTCAACTCTGCAGGCCTTAAAAAAACATTCTGGATTTCAGTGAATGCTTCTACTATTTTTTTTTTCTTTAAAGTAATCCTAGCCACTGGCGTTTCCTCATAAGGAGAGAATCAAGTGTAGACTCCAGCCGCCCACAGCTACAACATTAATTACCCCTGCCGCTCACAGGCAGGCTCTCGAGAACTAACGGGTCTAGTGGAAAAGCTTTTGGCCGCGGGGAAATATTTTTCAAAGTTGTTCCAGCTCCTTAATCTTCTCCTTTGGGTTTTATTACAGGACATCTAGACCCTGACCAGAAGCCTTCAAAACACGGCAATTTTAGAGGGCGTGTGTTACGGCAAACGAGAACGCAAAGGGCAAACGCGGCACGCGCCGGGCATCACCTCGCCGACCCTCCTGCGCCCTGGCGCCCGCCCGCCCCAGACCCGCGTCCGCCCGCGCCCGCCGGGCCTCCCCGCCCCCAGGAATCTGAGCCGCCGCAGAGCCCGGCCTGACTGCGGGAGGACTGGCCGGCCCGCCGGCCGGAGAAGCGGTCGGGCCGCAGCGCAGGGCGCCCACCTCCGCAGCCTAAACCAGACTAAAATGGCGGCCTCGCTCCCAGGGCCGCGCCGGGGTCTCTGCTCGGCGCGCCCCAGCCTCCTGGCCAGCGCTCCCGCCTTACCATAGTGCCCACGGTGTGACTGCGGCGGCGGCTCGGGCTCGGGCTCAGCGGCACTGGCAGGAGGAGAGGAGGGGCAGGCGGCGGCGAGTGCGGAGCACGCCGGGAGCTGCAGCCCCGGGGGGCGGGGCCGGCGAGCCGCAGGGCGGGGCCTCACGTGGGAACGTCCGGCCCCGCCCGCCACGCCCCGACCCCGGCCCCTCGGGCTTCGGCCCGCCCCCGCCCCGGCCCCGCAACCGCAAGTCCTCGGCCGGACCTGGGGAGCGAGCCCAGTCCCGGGCACCGCCCACCGCCGGCTGGGAATGTGCTGGGCTTTCCGAGGGGCGTTGCTCCCGCGAGCTGTCTCTCCTTCACCCGTGGTACCCACCGAAGGGGGCTGAATGTCAGCGTTGCGAGTCTCTTTGAGAAAGCCCCAAATTCGCGGGAATTGTTCAGATCCTTCTTGGCTAACCGGGAATAAACACTGTCGGGGCTTACTCAGTTGGCTGAAGGACTTAGCAAAAACAAAATGATACGCAGAGATGAAAAGTAACTAAAATAACTTCAAAATTCTCTAGTTAAAATAGTGATTGGGGCCTAGGTAGCAGCGCTCCTCGGTGACACCTTTTACGTTCCGACCTCCCTCTGAGGACCTGAGCCACCCTCGCCTCAGGAGTCTTCGTGGAGCCCAGCCCCGCCCAAGAGTGGAACGGTCCCGCCGTGGGCGGTCACACCCGAGCCAGGGCGACTTCTCCACTTTTTTGGATAAATAGGTATCTCATTTATCATAGAAAAACGGTTACTCTATATCTTCGGGAAATTTTTCATAGAGATTTAACACTGTGACTTTATAATGAAAATTTACAAATGAAACACTATGTGGTTATCCTTTATAATGAAAGGAAGATGCAGTTCATTATCCTTTAGCTTTTTTTTTTTTTTTTTTTTGAGACCTCTCTCTATGCAGCCGAGGCTGGTCTTGAGCTCACTGTGAACCCCAGGCTGGCTTCAAACTCGGGGGATCCTCCTGCCTCAGCCTCCTCAGTACTGGGACTATAGGCATACACAATCACACCCAACCTAAACAGGTAGAATTGTTATTGTGTGAAAGAGTTGGGAACAGAGCAGACAAACGCAGGCAAACTTTGAAAGAAACAGCCAGAACTGTGGTGTGCAGGCAGAAATTCTGGGCTGGGGTTGGGAAACTCGGGTGTTGTTCCTGGCACTGCCTTGTGTCTTAACCTGGGACCTCAGGTTCACCATGTACAACAAGCTCATGCTACGTTATCTTTAAGACCCTTTTAGGCTTTAAATTTTAGTCTCTCTGAGTCTAGCACTCTTCTGTGGACATGGTGTGTGTGTGTGGTTTCACAATTACATTTAGGATTGGAAAATCATAAGCAGTTATACCTTAGATTGTGATATATATATATATATATATATATATAATTTTTTGGAGATAGGGTCTCACTATGTAGTTTAGGCTGTCCTTGAACTCTTATGTAGCACAGGCTAGCCTCAAACTTGCAATGATTCTCCTGCCTCAGCCTCCTAAATGCTGAGATAACGGGCATGCTCTACCATGCCTGGCTATATGGGTGTTTTTTTGTTTGTTTTATTTTCTTTTTTTGGTGTTGATGATTGAACTTATGGTATGTGCTTTACCACTGAGATATATTCTGAGTAATTTAATATACTGTATTTTTTTGGTTTTTGAGACAAGGTCTTGCTATATAGTTCAAACTGGCCTTGAACTCACTGTGTATCCTAGGCTGGCCTCAAACTCAAGGCAATTCTTCTGCCTCAGCCTCCCAAGTGTTAGGATTACAGGGGTGCACTACCACACCTAGTTTAATATGCTGTATTTTAAATGGAACATGTTAGATATTGCCCATAAAACATTAGCCTACACTTATGTCCATATATTGTGTTCATTTTCTTAGTTTCAAAACTTAGTTATAACCTAAACTTATTTTTTTGTTTGTTTTGGTACCAGGGATCGAACTCGGGACCTTGCGCCTGTGAAGCAGGCAGCGGAACCACTGAGCTAAATCCCCAGCCCTTAACCTAAACTTATTTAAAGACAGAAATTTCCCAGTGTATAAGCATAAATCCCCAGTAGAGAAGCTAGCATATTACAGTGTGTGAAATCTTTCTCTTGAACTTCCAAGGAAATCATGGAGAATGAATCTCTAGAACTTGGATCATTTTCCGTGTGTGGGTATCAGCAGCCCCTCTCGGGCCTGAACTCTTCCTCTCCAGCTCTCCCTTCATTCCCAGCCCAGAAGTTCTGTGGCAGGTCTGGCAGAGACCAAAGCCTTTCCCATCAAAGCTGGGGATTCCATATGAGTCACCACACAGCTCCAATGTCATCCCTTCCAAGCCTGTCCCCTTCTGCTCCTCGATGGCATTCGTACCCGCTGTGCTCCAGGAGTCTTTCCCTGGAGATATTTTGGTCTTCACACATATTTTGTTGTATTGTACAGGGATAACTTGTGTACATGTCCTGTCACCCTATGCCAGGGTGAGCTTCTTAAGGATACAGGCCCTGCTCATCTCTGAATTTCTGGAACCTGAAGCACAGTAGGTGTTCATGGATTCTAAACTAATCAATTTAGAATGCTCACCCTGGTACTTTTAAGAGACTATAGGGGAAGCTCTCAACCACTGGAAGGCCTTTGCACATGACCTTCGAGGACAGCTCCGAGAACTCAGGAGAGTGGCAGCTGTCTTGCTCTCCTCCCAAACTGTAGCTAAAACTTAGCACTGTTGTACTTGGTAAAGCAACAGCATTGCCGGCCTTGCTGCATGAGTTTTGGCCTATATGGAGAAGAGGGATCTGAATGTCATTAGTGTCTTTTTAAAAAATATATTTATTTTTTGAATGTCATTAGTGACTTTTTGCTGCTATAACAAATTATCACAAAGTTAGTGGCTTAAAACACATAATTAGTCTTCTGGAATCAGAACTCAAACAAGTCCTCCAGGGCTGCAGTCATGATGTCTCAGGGCCTCGTTGCCCACCTTCTAGAGGCCACTTGCATTCCTTAGTGGCCCCAGCCTCCTCCAATCTCTGCTTCAACGCCCACCTCTCCTCTGCTCTGTTTCTTCTGTCTCCCTCTTTTGTTGGTATAGTCCATTAGGGTTAATCTGGACCCCACCTGGTAGTTGTGTATAATCCCCCCTCTCATGAGCCTCAGTTTACCCCTGTCGTGCTCCTTTTGCTGTGCAGGGAGCACATTCACAGGTCCTGGGGCTGAAACAGGGATATCTTTGGGAGGCTGCTCTCTGCCTTCCACTACACCTGTTTTCTTGAGTAATTTCAACTCCAAGCGAGCAATTAACAGATGGGACTTAAGGACCCTGAGCAACCCAGTAGGACAGAAGCTATAATTATGCACTTACCAGGCTACATGTGGATGGCAGCAACAGACAGCTCCCTGGACCTAAGTGAGGGACCTCTGGAAGGAATCTCTGCTCTGACACTGGCAATGGTGCAGTCTCACGCCGTGACTGAACGGCTCCAGGCTTCAGTTTTCTCTTGTGTAAGGAGGGTGCCACCACCTCCTCCCTCGCAGGATTATTGGGAGGATCAAGTGTGACAGTGTATGTAAAGGTGTGGTCAGGGCAGGAATAGGAACCCTGGTGCTAGTGTCATTGTTTAGACAGAAGGAAAAAGCGCTGATTTTTAAAATATATGTATAGGGCTGGGGATATACCTCAGAGGTGCTGCACCTGCCTTGCAAGAGCAAGGTCCTGAGTTTGATTTCCAGTGCCACAAAAATAAAATAAAATAAAATATTCTTTAGTGACACTGGGGATCAAACTCAGGATCTTGCACTTGCAAGGCAGGAGTGGTGCCACTGAGCTACATCCCCAATTATACTTTAATTTTTAACTGATATATAGTAACTGTACATATTTATGGGGTATAGTGTGATATTTCAAGGCATGTATACACTGTGCAATGACTCAATCAGGTTAATTAGCCCACCCATTATGTCTAACATTTATCATTTCTTTGTGGCGTGGACATTCAAAATCCTCTCTACTATCTATTTTTTTTGGTACTGGGGATTGAACTCGGGTCCTTGCGCTTGTGCAGCAGGTGGCGAAACCACTGAGCTAAATCCCTGGCCCTCTACTATCTATTTTGAAATACACAATTAATTGTCAACCATAGTTCCCTTACTGCAGTATAGAACATTAGCAGTGATTCCTCTTGCCCAATTGTACTCCTAAACCTACTAACCATCTTTCCACAGCCTCTTCCTATGCCCTTCCCCACCTCTGGTAACCACTATTCTACTCTCTGCTTCTATGAGATCAGTGTTTCTCTCTCTCTCTCTCTCTCTCTCATGGTCTCACTATGTAGTTCAGACTGGCCTGGAACTCATGGTGATTCTCTTGCCTCTACCTTCTGAGCATTAGGATTACAGGTGTGTACTACCATGCCTGACTTTGTTTGCCTTTTTGAGACAGAGTCTAGCTTTATAGTTCAGGCTGGCCTTGAATTCACTATGTAGGCCAGGCTGGTCTTGAACTCACAGTGATCCTCCTGCCCCAACCTCCCCAGTGCTGGGACTACAGGTGTGTGCCATCAAGCCCAGCCTATATGATCTGTTTTGAATTAATGTTTTAATATTGTTAGGTAGTTACTCCACTTCATTCTTTTGCATCGGAAGATCTAGTTGTTCCACCACTATTTGTTGAAAAGACTATTCTTTCCTTCAGTTTGTTTTTTTAAATGTCATTATAGGTATGGTAACAATCATATTCTAAACTATAAATTCATAGTTGCTTACTAATGCGTTGAAGTGCTAACAAGAAAGAAATTTATCTTGTGTTTAACAACTGAATTCATTCCTGAAGATTAATTTCTCAATATATCAATTAAAACTGTGTGTGTGTGTGTGTGTGTGTGTGTGTGTGTGTGTGTGTGTGTGCATGTTTGAGACAAAGTCTATGGGCCATATGGTAATGTTAACATTTTGAGAGCTGTCATGCTGCTTTCCAAAGTGCCTGTATCATTTTGTTATCCTACCTAGGCTGGCCAGGAACTCCTGATCCTCTTGCCTCAGCCTCCCAAGTGCTTCGTGTACCACCATACCTGACGAAATGTTTCTTAAAAAGTTTTGAGTTCCCACCATGTGCCAGGCACTGAGCTGTGCTCTAGTGTAAGATGGTGAGCAAAACCCACATGGTCCCTGCCTCCGCGAGAGAAAGACAGACAGTCCCTACATAGACGTGGTGTGTGTGTGTGTGTTTCTCTAAGTGAAGTCTCCATCCTGAAGAAAGGCTGAGTTCATAGGGAGCTTGGCTCTCTTGGGAAAAAAACAGGGCCAATGGAGCTAGAGTGGAGTGGACAAGGCCAAGATCTGGCGAAGAAGCAAGGGTTCAGGGGTAGTTCACACAAGGCCTTTAAACCGTCTCCCAAACTGTGTTTTAGGGGTCCGTGATGCCCCCAGCAAATCCACACGCACCCTTGGATCATTACAAAATTAAGGAAACACAGCGACATCTGTCGGAAACCACAGGAACTACTATCTTCGAGGGTTTAAAATCCAGTCAAGGGTTTTTCCTCTCTGAGTTGAAAGGCAAATCCTGCAGGAAAATCAGGGTGGAGCAGGCAAGGAGGATGGCCGTGTGCGACCCCATTCTAAGGTTTGAGAAGTTACGTAGTGTCTGTCATCTGTGAAGACATGAATATTTATTAATCTGTTTGGATTTCAACTAGTTTTTTTTGATACCGGAGATCGAACACGAGACCTTGCGCTTTCGAAGAAGGCGCGGGAACCACTGAGCTAAATCCCTGGCCCAAGCCATTTGGATGGAACTACTTGCTATGCAGAACTGTTATGTATTTCTTGTGTTTTGAAAAAAAATGAGAAACCAAAGCATCTTGAACTGAGAAAATTTGGGAGTCTTCTACTGTTAAAGAATTTTGAGATTTCATTTCAAGTGTTACTGGAAGCTAAGAAAAGTTTTTTTGTTTTTTAATTGTAGCACTGAGTGGGGATCAAAATCAGGACCTCATGCATGGTAGGCAATTCCTTTACCATATAGATAGCTGAGCCCTGTACTTTATATTTTTATATTTTAAAAATAAGCTTAAAAATAACCACTTCCAAAAAAGATTCTGCCTTTGGAATTTCTACCTTCAAAGTTACATGTGCAGATGGGCGGGGGATTTAGCTCAGTGGTTTCGCCACCTGCTGCGCAAGCGCAAGGACCCGAGTTCCATCCCCGGTACCAAAAAAATAAAAGAAGTTACATGTGCAGAGTGGCTAAGCTTCTGAGTTTGGGGGGCAGTGGCAGATATTTTTAGCTCTGTTTAGAAAGAGTTCAAGGTGGGTCTTGGATCTGTTGGAATTTCTAACACATGTGAACTCTCCACAGCCTTCTCTGATTCTCCCAGATGTAGCCACATGTTCCTAGTGAGGCCATCAGCTACTATTACACTGGGGGATTTCCAGGTATTCTAATTTTTGGTTTGTTCATTTCCCTCCAAGAAGTGGTCTAGAGTGATGGAGCCTTCATCATTGTTTTTCCGAAGAGACAGCATTGTTCTGTCACCCAGTAAAACAAATGCAGTACTTTGGAGACTCTGATCTCATTAGACTTTACAGAGAAAAAAGCTGAATTGAAATAGTATGAGATTATCAGGGCATAAGGATATGGCTTGAATTTTTTTAAACTTTCATTTGCATATATCTTATGTTTTTTTTCTTATTTTTAATTTATTTCCATGCCATACGTTTTTGTTCCTTCAGTGCAAACTTCTTTCTCTGGTTTAGGAACATTTTGTTCCTTTTTAGTAAGAATCATCTCAGTGTTCCCCGGGGAGCTCAAGGATGGGTTAACCTGACCCCAGGCTCCGTAAGAAGGCTTTGTTTGTGCCGGGGATTTAGCTCAGTGGCACCACGCCTACCTCGCAAGAGCAAGGTCCTGAGTTCGATCTCTGGTACGTGGAAAAGAAAAGGTGGCTCTGTTCACCTGGATGTTTGATGACCAGCAAATCTACATCTAAACCCTTCAGCTCAGCATTACTCTGAAAAAAAAAAAGAATTTGCAGCCAGAATTCAGCACTCCTTTTGGGCCAGTGACCTGTATCTAGCCGTGTTTGGCCTGGGGACGGCTATCAGCTCCACTATTGTACCACTGGAGTAGCACACATGGCCTCTTAAAGTGACCTCCTTCAGATACTTGCTGAGCTTTTGGATATGCATAACCTTGATGACTGGGCAGTCTCACAGGTGTTTAAAGTGAACACACAGATTTGAGCCTCTTGATTTGTATGATTTTGTAGTGTTTTCTGACTCAAGAATAGTGAACCATGTTCCAGATCACCTCAGGCAGCTTATGGGAAGAGGAAAAAAACTTTTAAGTTTTCTTTCTTTTCAGTATATTTTTCTGTCTTGACATTTCCTCTTTGATCATGGATTATTTAGTAGTGTTTGTTTAGTTCTCAAGTGTTTGGATTTTTTTTGTCTTTGTTACTGATTTCTGGTTTGATTTCATTGTGGTCACAAATCACACTATTCATTTAAATTTGTTGAAGTTTATTTTATGGCCAGGATCTGATTGACCTTAGTGTGTGTTCAGTGGGGATTGGAAAAAAATGTGTATTCTCATTTGGTGGGGTGTTCTACAAACCTATTGGCTGATAGTATTGTTTACTTTTTCTGTATCCTTATTTTCTGCCTAGTTGTTCTATTAATTGTTAAGGTTGCTCACATCTTCACCTATAATTGTATTCTTGTCTGTTCTTTTTAGTTCTTTCAGTTTTGGCATGCATACTCACTCTTGGGAG
Organism: Heterocephalus glaber; assembly: GCF_053883595.1. Classification (NCBI taxonomy): domain Eukaryota; kingdom Metazoa; phylum Chordata; class Mammalia; order Rodentia; family Bathyergidae; genus Heterocephalus; species Heterocephalus glaber. The sequence continues at coordinate 15,723,154 of NW_028258403.1, forward strand.
ATAGAAAATTTTATTATCATATAATTTCCATTTTGGTCTTTGGAAGTTTCCTTTGCTCCATTTTATGATATTAACAAAGCCATTCCTGTGGGTTTTTTGTTGTTTTTTGTGATTTTTTTTTTTGGTACCAGGAATTGAACTCGGGACCTTGTACTTGTGAGGCAGGCATTGGAACCACTGAGCTAAATCTCCAGCCTGTTTTTTTGTTTTTTGAGCCAGGGTCTTGCTGTGAAGTTCAGGCTGGCCTTGAAGTCACTGTGTAACACAGGCTGGCCTCTAATTTGCAGCGATCTTCCTGCCTCAGGCTCCTGAATGCTGGGATTACAGGCATGTACCACCACACCTGGCTCTTTTTTAAATTATTAAGTTTTCTGAACAGTTTTCGGTTCACAGAAGAATTGAGCAAGAAATAGAGAGCTCCCAAATACCCCCTTCACCATTCCACTGCAAGATTTCTGTTGATAACATCTTGCATTACTGTTGCTGAATTTTAAGTATGGCATAATCAATATGCCAATATTGGTAAGTCATTATTAACTAGTCCACAGTGTACATTAGGATTACTCTTTGTTGTGCATTCTGAGTTTTAACAGATGTATAATAACATGTAAATGTAATTATAGTATCATACAGAATAGTTTCACCACCCTAAAAATCCTCTGTGCTCCATTTATTTAATACTCCATGCTCCTTTTCTCAAAGACTTTGAGTCCCAGGTCAATTTAGGCTTTAAAATTTTAGGTTTCTTTAATTGACAAACTGTATTTATTGTGTACAACATGGTATTTTGAAATATGTATACATTGTACAATGGCTAAATTGAGCTGGTGACATTTTTTGTGGTAAGAACACTTAAGATCTAGTTGGTGACTTTCAAGACTATAATACATTGTTATTAACTACAATCACTATATCCAGTCTCTATTTTTTGATTGGTCTATTTAAAACATCCACATTGTGGGCTGGGGATTTAGCTCATAGGCACTGTGCCTGCCTCTCAAGCCCAAGCTCCTGAGTTTGATCCCCTGTACCAAAAAATAAAAATAAAAATAAAACATCCACATTGTAATTGGGCATGATGGTACATGCCTTAACTCTAGCACTCTGGGAGCCTCAGGCAAGATGGAAAGTTTGAGCCTAGCCTGGGCAACTCAGTGAGACTCTTGTCTCTTTTCTTGTTGTTTTTTTTTTAGACAGGGTCTTCCTGTGTAGTTCAGGCTGGCTTTGAACTCACTACATAGCCCAGGCTAACCTCAAATTCGCAGTGATCCTCCTGCCTCAGCCTCCTAAAGTTTGGGATTAGAGGTGGTGCCACCACACCCGGCTTCAAAATAAAAAATTTTTACAAAGGGCTGTGGATGTAGCTCAGCACAAAGGCCCTGCATTCAATCCCCAGTACCACAAATAAACCAACGCCAAATCCACACTGGATATAATTATATTAGGATGTAAGACTGCTTTGTTTTTTGAGACCAGGTGTTGCTATATAGTTCAGGCAGGCCCTGAACTATGAAGCCAGGCTGGCTTCAAACTTGTGTCGATCCTCTTACCTCAGCCTCCCGAGTGCTGGGATTATTGATTGGCAGCACCACATCTGGCTTGCCATTTTTTATTTTCTTTTCAGTACTGGGTCCATTTCGTTTTGTTTGTTGTTCCCCCCCACCCCATTTCTTTTTCCTGTCTTCCCATGGGTTACTTGAACGTTTTTAGAATTCCATTTTTTTTTTTTTGGTACTGGGGATCGAACTCGGGTCCTTGCACTGAGCTAAATCCCCGGCCCCAGAATTCCATTTTTTTTTCTCTTTTCAGCACTAGTAATAGCTTTTTTAAAATTCTAAGATGCCATCATAGTGAACAACCTTAACTTTTATGCTACATAATTATATTCAAAGCTTTATGTATTTTTGTTTATAATTATCCAGTAATTATAAATGTCTAGTACCAACTGATGACAAACACTATTTTGTTGAAAAGGTCTTGCATTTAAAAGAAAAATCTGTAAAACCCAAGGCACTAGGCCACAACCAATATCAGATTTTTATGAAAACAATTTATAATGGGAAAAAATGGGATCGCATTTCAAAACACAGCATACTTGAAATAATCTGAAAATAATATTGTAACTCAAAATCTTCAAGACAGGAAATCAAAGTACATATATTTTTATATCTTTTAAAAATTTTTCATAATTGAAATTCCTCTTTATATGTACAAAAATGAAATCAGGAAACACTGCAAACAGCAGGATTCTTCTCCTTTTATTTCTTTTAATAACTAATTCCAATAACCTGAATAGAAATTTTCAAATTTTTCTTTTGGTAAAATTACATTCTTGAATTAAAAGTTATGACTGGAATATTAATAAAATATCTCATCAATTTCAAAATTATGTAAATAAAAAGCATTTTAATAAGTCATTCTTTCTTGAAATCACTTCTGCATCAGCATAAAATGTACTGCTATTCTGAAGTGCACTCCTTTATTGATATCAATAGTAGGCCCTAAAGAATACGTAGATAGCCCGGGATTTAGCTCAGTGGTTTTGCTGTCTACTGCGAAAGCTCAAGGAACCGAATTCGATCCCTGGTACCGGAAAAAAAAAAAAAAAAGAATACGTGGATAGGGCCGGTGATTTAGGTCGGTGGTGCTACCGCCTGCCTCCCAAGAGCAAGGTCCTAAATTCGATCCCCAGTACCAAAAAAAAGAGTTCCTGGATATACCAGGCAAAATCTGTTCTTAGTAAAGTCCACGGTGATCCAAAACTTGAAGTTCAGCGTTTTGGGGTTTTTTTGGTACTGGAGATTGAACTTCGGACCTTGTGTTTGCGCAGCAGGCGCTGGAACCACTGAGCTAAATCCCAAGCCCAAATTCAGTATTTTGGGGGTGGGGGGGGGTGGGGGTGGGTATCGGGGATCGAACTCGGGTCCTTGCGCTTGCGCAGCAGGCGGCGAAACCGCTGAGCTAAATCCTCAGCCCTTAAATTCAGTATTTTTTAACTTGACTTACAGAAATGTTTAAGAAAGTAATTAACCCTTCTTCACATGACAGTAAGTAAACAAAAATGAGCAATTTAGGCAAGAAAGCTGTTCATGGGTCCCCTAACCAAAAACATAAAAAAATAAAACCAAAAAAACAAAAACAATGGGGGAGGAGTTCCATACAAGACAGCATTTTGCTTTGATGTGAAAACGGAGCTAATGTGAGTAAAACAAAAACAGTAGAGACTAAATAATTTACAAAAATAGAAGCCAGATTGGTTTTTTTTTTATCAAGTATATGCTTGTTTGAAAATCTTTGCTCCTGAAGTAAATATTTGGCAACAGTGATTAGCAGTTAAAGCGATTTCAACAAAATAAGTCATCAAAAATGGACTGTCTGAAAGAGCAGTACCTATATTATATAGATTGAACTTCATGTCTCATCACAACCATTTCCAAAATTTAATTCATACTATCCTTTCATGAATTAAGAGAATTTCGTTTGTGTTCCATAGCGCGATGACCAAAAAGGAAGAAAAAAAAAAAATTAAAAACAAAAAATAAACCCTCATGCCTCAATTTAGGATATTGTATTGTATAGCAATTAAAAACATTCAAAACAAATTAAATAGTTTAACTTATTTGATAGGCATATGAGCATTTCAAAAGCATAATGAAATCCAATTATGTGGTGCATAATGTAGACAAGAGTAGAATCTAACATTACGCAGACATCTGCTAAATAAAAGCTTCCTGTAGGACCATTGGTGAGTGCAAACTATTTCTGTGGAACCTTTTGGAAACTGAGAGTCTAAAACACAATACATTTTTCAAGTAGGCACCAAGTTATCCTAAAAAATTTTCACGATGGTTGTTTTGACAATTTTCTCATCAGATATTCTACTTACATCAATACATGTGATTTGCCAGGAAAAAAAAATACCTCCAAACCAAAACACCATTCCAGATCCCGTACATTTAAATACATCAATCTCATTGGAAGTGCTATCAGCATAGTCTTTGCAACTAGCCCAAAGCATATATTTAAGAAGTTTTTATAAATTGTTTTTGATATTCATTTTTTTTTTTTTTTGGTACTGGGGATCGAACTTGGGTCCTTGCGCTTGCGCAGCAGGCGGCGAAACCCTGGCCCCTATTGTTTAATTCTTATGCCAAACTGTTTTCTGATGAAGACAGCACTGTGCTTTATTCAAGAATGGAAACCTCTGGCTGGGGATTTAGCTTAGTGGTTCTGCCTGGCTCGCAAGTGGAAGGACCCGAGTTCGATCGCCGGTACCAAAAAAAAAAAAAAAGGAAACCTCAAAATAATCACCATAAAGCTTCTAAGACTTATGGGAGAATAAACTAGGATGGTCCACAGATATTAAGGTGAAATCCACAACGTTGGAATTATAAATGTTTAGAGTGGTCCAGACTAGAAGACAAGCCCAAACCACCGTTTGAAGAATGAAATATGGTATGGTCCAAAATGTATCCTTAAAGTTTTGTCTCAACCCTTAGTCTGAATAGTGAAGATTGATCTTCAGTTCAGTCCAGCCAGCAGAAATTTACTGTGCAATTTTCCGGTGTATTTATTGTACAGATTATGTACATTCTAGAAGGTTCTTTTAGTGCTACGCTGTTTACTTTTTGTCCCAGTAATTTGAGAAGGTGCAAATTCCACAAAGTCATCAGTGAGAACAGGCCATACTCCTTCATCATAATACATGTCGTTTGCAATCGTTGTACTGAAGTGTAAAAGAAGATTCCAAGTATCTTGGTATTGATTATTTATGACGTTCTAACAAAAATTTATTCCATAAGTCTAAGAATTAAATCTTCCATTAGGCACTAAGTTCCAGTAGGCAATGGCCATTTCTAGATCTAATCCTTTTTGTCCCGGATTCTTTGCAAAATTAAAAGTAAACTGGTAAAAATCCTTAAATTGTCCTGGTTCTTTCAATTCTTTTTTCTTTCTTTCAATTCTTGTTCTATCTTGGGTATTTGAGCCTTTAGCTTTTCTACACTGTCACAGCCTAATTCTGTCATGCCATCCACAAACTCCCACTTGAAGAACTCACACTGTGTTGTTGCTCTGAACTTCCATGCAATGATCAAAACACTAATGCTGGCTGGATGAAATGCCAGGTCATCACAGTTGCTGTATACCATCTATTCCAATTTTATTTTCATCTTGAGGATCTTTGTATCTATTGTATAGTTGTTCTAACTTCTTCCTGTCCAATGATCCTTTTACACTCTCTTGTATGTACAATTCAGGATTTTGGAAAAAATTATGTTGCAACATCTAACTTGAAGTCATTTTGAGAAGACAACTTACTGCAGTTGTTTCACTAGATTGTGTGAAGATCATAAACTGTCGAACTTTATCCTTCTGCGACGATTTCAACTTGTTCATGTTGGTGTCCTCCAGGCTTCTCCTGGAATTCCATTTTGATTCACCTCTACTGCTTTTGGTGTCTGTGTAGCTTTTTTAGTTGCTGCTCTAGTTATTATATAGGCTTATCACAGTCTGCTACTGCTATAATCTTACCAGTTAGTGAAGTGTAAGTTAATTATAAACATTAGCCACAATATCCCAAGGAAATTATAGTTTTCTTCAAACTAAGTGCCATCAGCTAAGTGGTTATGCATCCAAGACTGGGGTCTCTGAGAGCAGGTTTCTTAGTGAGGCAATGGTGTACTGGGCAGTGTGTAGGTGAATACAGGAATTTGCTATGTACAGTGGTATCTCAGTTCACAAACAGTTCTTTCCATAATTCTGGTCACAAACTGAATTGGACAAGAACTGAATCAAATTCAGTGGTTAGGAACTGAATCAGATTCAGTGGTTAGGTTCAATGCTGACCTTATGGGGAAATTTGATTCAGTTCTTGTTCAATTTGGTTTGCGACCAGAATCATGGAATTAAGTTCGAGAACTGAGGTACCACTGTGTCACACTAAGCAAAAAAAGCTGCTTACAACAGGATTTGTACACCACAATCTCATTTTGCCAAAGAAAGGAATTTGAAAAATTACATAACAGGTATACTTGTTTTTGAGACAGAGTTTCACTATGTAGTACAGGCTGGCCTTGAACTCACAGTGATCCTCTTGCCTCAGCCTCCTGAATGCTCAGATTATAGGCTTACGCCATCACACCCGGCAACCAGGTATATTTCTATTTTGCATATTTACTGTTTTCTGGACAATCACAATTCATTATAACTTTTCACTTCATTGGGGAAATAGGTAATACATTTCTAATAGGAGCAGGTCAAATGCTTAAATCAACACCTTATGTTTTACAGATTTGATTATACTTTTGAGTCTTTTTGCAAAAAAAAAATTTTTTTTTTGAGACAGTCTCATTATATAGTCTAGGCTGGCCTTGAACTGATGGTGGTCCTCCTACCTCAGCCTCCCAAGCCCTGGGACTACACGTGTGTACCACCATACCCAGCTTGTTTTTTATTTTTTGGTACTAGGGATCGAACTCAGGACCTTGCGCTTGTGAGGCAGGGGTGGTGTCACTGAGCTAAATCCCCAACCCTCACTGTTTTTTATTTTTATAGGAACTAATAGCTAAGTGTTTGCCTTAAGTCTCAGAGAGGTCTTTGGACTTGTACTTTGAGAACTTTTGAGACCTTGCTATTGTCTCTGTTTGGAAATTAAGTATGGTATAAGGTGTGTCAACTGGACTAGCTTAAGAGATGCCTAGGTAAATTAGTTAAGCACACTTTTGCACACAGGAGTGTGACCCTGGGAATTATATCTGGCCTCTGGCTGCTGCTTCTCCTCTGGCTCTTCCCCTGCTCTCTACTTCCAGGATGTTATGAGTTAAGTAGCCTTCCTCTTCCACACTTGTCTGCTGTGATGTTTCTGCCCTGGAGGCAGAAGACCATGGACTGAAACCTCTGAAGCCGTGAGCCAAAATAAACGTTTTCTCCTTTAAGTTGTATGTATCAGGTATTTTGTCCTACCAATAGAAAGCTAAATAATAATAGCTTTTAACTAGGATTTTAATACAGCTCCTTAACTTCCAAACTTTCTTCCTTCCATTTAGTAAGAATCTATACACAGAATGTTACTCATTAGTGAAAGTTATCTTACTCTTGAAGGATCCGCCCTCCCAAAAGATGCAAATTACTGCTATAGAGACTCAGGTATAATACAATATTTGTTCCTATGATTTGTACATATCACATGCAGAACCCTAATTTTGATTTGTAAGAATTCCAGAAATTAAGAATACTTGAAAAAAATGTCATTTTATTTGTACACTTAAAAAAGTTGTACATAAAAACTTGTAAAACAGTTCTGTAAAACTGAAAGAACTGTCAGGGGAAAGGGAGAGTGAAATTTTTGAACATTGAAGAAATTAAGAGAAATAAAACAAAAAACAGTAAAACGTTTAAAAAATTAACATTTCCAAGTATAAATTTTATAAATACAAAACAAATTCACAAATTACTCTGAATGCTAAATAAATATCTAGTTAATAAACCCAGACTTTAGTATGTCCAGCCAGCACTGGTACAGCACTTCAAGGGATATAAAATTGGATCCATTCATGTGTAGTGTTGAAAGATGTGCTCATTAAAAATTCTTAAGACATGTACACATTTTTCTAAAAGTGTGCTATAACAGAAGACCCATCTGTGTAGATATTTCTCCCTTAATATCACAACTTTAAAAAAATTAATGACAAAATAAATCATAGGGTGAAAAAATATTTTCCAAGATATCTGCACACATGAATGATCTCAAAATGTACAAAAACCTCTGTAAACCAGTACTGTATCCATACATCTATCAAACTTATTAGATACTGAACAAAACTGTAGCAAAGGAAATCTTTCCTACATTCTCCTGAGTGCTTAATATTAAAATTGAGACTAGTGCAGGCCACACTGCAAGTGGTCAATCAGTTGCTATTGCTTTACACATACACCTGCTTTAGAGCATGATTTAATGTTCCATTTTCATGAACAATTTTTTTCCCGAAATATATCCTTTAGAAGGATGAAACTTAGATTCGTGACTTTTTTGCGGCTGGTGGTGTGCTAACATGGCCCACGTTACTGGATGCGACACGGAGCCCAAGCTTTTGAGCCTGAAAATGGAAAAACGCTTGAAGCCTGGCTCCAGCTTTTGCTTCACTCGTGTTGCGAGGGTTGTACTCAAAGCAGTTCGAAAACATTAATTCGATGTCGGCAATAAACTCAGCTGGGAAGGAAAAAGTAAACAAGATTAGAATGAAAGCACATAAATTATAAATACAATTTTTGTTTGTATCATAGCTGGAAACTTTATTAAGAAGCTGTAGCCCACTATTTTCTTTAGAAAGAAATGATTCTGAAACAACTTAGCAGAACTGGGGCTTAAAACTGCTTAACTATAGGGCTGGGGATTTAGCTCAGTGGTGCCACCGCCTGCCTCAAAAGCACAAGGTCCTGAGTTTGATACCCAGTACCAAAAAAAAGTGCTTAACTATAAAATATTTTAAAATGGGCCAGGGATTTAGCTCAGTGGTACCACACCTACCTTGCAAGTGCAAGGTCCTGAGTTCGATCTCTGGTACCAAAAAATTTTTTTTAATTATTTTGTTGAAACTGTGCACTTATATAATTATACATATTATGCAATTATAAAGAACTTCTTTTAGTAAGATAGGGTTCTATAAAATATCTTTAACACATTCCATCCTAATCTATCTTTCTTGCCCATATGCAATGATAAGCATCCTAAGGAGTTCTTCGGATACCATCTATACAACTACATTAACATATATCATTTGAAACAAAAACAGCCCCTTTTAAACAAAAGTAATTTTCAAAGGAAAACATAAATTACTTACATGCTAATTTATATTCACATTTATTCACTTTTTCACGAATTATATTTAAGGCAATGGGCTTTTTAATGATGTCATAGTAGTCTGGCACCTGTAAAATAATTCCGATATATCTTTCTATACAAAAAATTTATTGGAAATAAATGGTTAAATATATAAAGGTTTTGCACTTAAAAAGCAACTTAACATTAGTCTGAGCACTAGTATTCCATTAAATCATTTATTTTCAATCATTACAGAGTTGTAGCAGTCTGATGCCATTAAAAATGTTAATTTTTAAAATAGCAAAACATTTATTAATACATTTTAGGCATACATAACACTCATCATAGCGAATTCGCACCTGATACATGATACATAGCCTGCAAAAATCTACAGTTTTGCTCATGGTTCTCTCCCTCTGCATACTTGGGAGGCTGAGAGTACTTGAGTACTTGGGAGGCTGAGACAGGAGGATGGCTGTGCGTTCTAGGCCAGCCTGGGCTACATAGTGAGACCCTGTCTCAACTCCCCTCCCCCCAATTCTAATTTCTGTTATTCTTTCCCTCTCAAATACTTCTTCTGAAATATTCAAATCGGCATTCTTTTCTTCTCCATATCTATAATACAATTATAACTTCTATGACTGAAATGAGCATTGTTCTCTCTCCTATACAGCACATCACATTTGGCCACACATATATAAATAACTACAGCACCATTTCATATCCTTCAGTTAGGCCAGGCCATCATTGCTCTTTTTAAGAGCACTTCCCTTTTCTATTAGTGCCTCCGAAGGTGTAGTCTCTGGGCCAGGACCTTACCATCATCTGGGGATGTGTTAGAAATGCAGTGAAATGCCCAGGCAGCAACCCAGATGTACAGAGTCACAAGCTCTGGGGTGGGGCCCAGGAATCCTTCTGTTTTTCAGGACCTCTCCACTGAGTTACATTTTCAGCCTTTAAAAAAAATTTTTTTTTTTCCATTTGAGACAGGGTGTCATTAAGTTGCTAAACTGCCCACAGGTTGGGCTTGAATTTGTGATCCTCCTGCCTCAGCCTCCCAAAGGTGCTGGGATTATAGGCATGCACCATCATGACTGCCTAGGAATCTGTTTTAATAAGCCCTCCTAATGGTTCTGATCCATGCTGAAGTTTGAGAACCACTATTATGCATAAAAAACTACTGATGATAGTTGTATTAACTCTATACATACTCATTACATAGAACAAAAATACAGATTACTTCATCATGTCATTGTTTACAAAGAATTGGTGACAGGATTAGAAGGGATTCAGGAGACTTTGCTAACTATATTCAAGAAACTAACCTTCCCAGAATGTATGCCTTTTTAAAACACAGGTGTTTTGACAGCTTCAAAGTTATCAGGAGGATAAATCAGATAATATATATGAACACATTTCACGAAGTCCAGTGATATTATTACCTGGATTTTAGAGACCAGTTTCAAAAAAGGCCAGCTGTCATCATGCCGTACTAATTCAACAACAAGTTGCTCAAAAGCAGACAATTCATGTACGCCGCCCTGTCGGCCAGAACTCCTTCGATTCAGCGGCATTGGAGATGACTCTGAATAAATACAGACATTTTAGGCACTATCAAAAGAAAACACTAAGGGGCTGGGGATTTAGCTCAGTGGTTCCACTACCTGCCCTGCAAGCACAAGGACCGGAGTTCGATCCCCAGTACAAAAAAAAAAAATAAAAAGCAAAAGAACACACTGATCACACAAGCTAAAGTGGATATATAAATAACAAGCTAAATTCAAATACAAAATAGATACTCTATAAACTGAGATGACAACTAAGTTATTTTCAGAGAAATTTCGAAATCTGGACCAAATATTCATACCCCCCCTCCTTTTTTTTTGGTACCAGGGATCGAACTCGGGTCTTTGTGCTTGCACAGCAGGCAGCGAAACCACTGAGCTAAATCCCCGGCCCCATATTTCCTTTTTTTGGGGCAGTACTGGGGATTGAACTCAGGACCTTGAGTTTGCTAGGCAGGTGTGGTGCCACCGAGTCATATTTCCTTTTTGATCTTAAAAATTTTCCACTGAATTAAACATTTATAGGAATAGATCATAAAAAGAGTGTGGTACAAAATAAAAATCTAGAACACAATGGTTGCGGATTTTTACTCCATTTTATTAAAAATATTTTCAACTCCAGTAAAATGAAACAAAGCAATTCTTTAGTATTTCTTACAGCGTATTTTTTTGTGTGTGACTGAAAGAGTTAACTTTTATTCTCTTGTAATAATTTGAATTCATCTTTTATGAAGGTGAAAACTTTAGTGTGAAAAGTACATTTATACTGTGCTTTATCATGTATAAATAAGCACACATACCGGTTCTGCTTTAAGTACATGAAGCTCCTGCTGGAGTTTGTCATTTTCATTTGGTTCAGATGCCTCAAGCAATGATTCATTTGTTACTTACAGCATATTTTTAAGAAAGTAACCATTTCACAACCCACATTGTGGGGAAATTTTTACCAGCTATTCAGATAAAGGATTATTATCTAGAATATATAAAGAACTCAAAAAAAATCAGACCCCACAAATTTAAAGACCCAATGCAAAAATGGGTCTTTGAAATAAAAAGATACTCCTCAGATAAAGAATTAGAAATGGCAAATAAATATATGAAAAAATGTTCAACATCACCAGTCATTCAAGAGATGCAGATGAAAACAACACTGAGATTCCACCTCATTCCAGAAAGAATGGGTGCTATCAAGAAATCAACCAATAACAAACGCTGGAGGGGCTTTGGGGAAAAAGGAACCCTTCTCCACTGTTGGTGGGAGTGTAGACTGGGGCAACCACTGTGGGAATCAGTGTGGAGATCTCTCAAAAAACTAAAACGAAGTTCCATTTGACCCAGCTATTCCTCTTCTTGGTATCTTCCCAAAAGAATTAAAAGCATCATACCACAGTGATATATGCACACCCATGTTTATAGCGGCACAGTTTATAATAGGTAAATCTTGGAAACAGCCCATATGCCCATCAACCGATGAGTAGATAAAGAAGATTTTTTTATACAATGGAGTACTACTCTGCCATAAAGAAGGATGAACTTCAGACATTTATAGCTAAATGGATGGACCCTGAGACCATCCATACTCTTAAGTGAAATAAATTGGACACATGTTTAAATACCACAGTTTCTCTGGTGTGAGAAACTGAATGTGGAAATAAGGACTGAGAGGTATAATGGATGTTAGGAAATGGGAAGAAAGTGTTCAAATGGGAAAGGGAACAAGGGAGGAGGGAGGGAGAAAGGAAGGGACAAGAAAAAAGTGAAACTAGAAGAAAAAATGGAAACAAAGCTTTTGTACATAGGGAGGGGAGGAGGCTTGGGGGGGAATGGGATAAAATAAATTTTAAAAAATAAAAAATATAGTATTAAAAAAAAGAATAACCACTTCAGATCTGGAAACCAGGACTCTATGTAAATTACTCTGCATGGCAGAAAAGCAATTGGTGATAAAGTAAAAGATTATTCTTTTTTGTTTATCTATTTCTTTTTGAGACAGTGTCTCACTATATAGTCCGGGCTGGCCTTGAACTCACTATGCAACCCAGGCTGGCCTCAAACTCATGGAGATTCTCCTGCCTCAGCCTCCTGAGTGCTGGGATTACAGGCATGCCCCACCACGCCTGGCTGATAAATATGGCTATAAACAAAAATCACAATTAAAAGATAGCTGGTGACCACTCCTTAAAAATCTTGTTACCTTCAACCCTGCTCTAGGAGCCAGTACTTCCATGGGCACCTCATCATTAGCCTAATGGAGCTTGTCTAGGTGATGAGTATGCATGTTTGAGGGAAGAAAAGGTGGAAGATACTGAAATGTGTTATGGTGAAACTCTTCAAATATTGACCAGATACCTCCATTAGAAACAGAACACTATATGCAAGTGTACTGCATTACCATGCTGCACTAGTAGAAAGACTAATGACACAGTTTACCTTTATTTCCCAAATAGCTGCCCCTTTAATCAATAGTATGCTGGAGGTCAGACTGCTCCCTAATAACTTTATGTATCTTAGTACAGCCCTTAAAAATGACCCAAAGTATGTCAGCATTAAGTATTTTCAGATCATTCAGATTTTTTTTCCTTTTGGAGATAGGGCCTCACTATGTAGTTCAGGCTGGCCTCGAACTCATGGCAATCCTCCTGGCTCAGCCTCCTGAGTGCTTGGATTACTGGTGTGCATCACCATGCCCAGCAGATCATTCAGTTTTTTAAAGAAAGAGTTTAAATTAAAATTTCATACCCATGGATTGTCTTTTCCTGCCTCTTCTCTTGGATTCACTACCCTGGAGACAAAGTCTTGCAGCGACAGTTAAAGATCTTGACTCTTCACTTGCCTTAGTGGGGATAACTCTGATGCTGGGGAAGCTAGGGCTATTCTCTGGGGTATCACTGGCACTTCTTCTGCCTCTGCGTTTTCTGTGAGGACTAAGGAGTTCCACAAATACATCTGCTTGCTCTGTGCCATGACTGTGGCGAATAGAACGACTGGCAATTCTTGAAGATTTAGTTTCTGCAAGAGGAGCAGATCTTATCTTTCTTAGGTTTCTACCAGTAGTTCTAGAAGAAACAGTTGTTTTAGGTGTACTCTGGTGACTCCTTGAAGGGTATCTTCTAGGATCTTGTCGCTGGCCACGACTGGAGAAAGAAGAGCTAAGTCTCCCTCTTGTCTTAGTTGGCAATCTAACCTGTGGTCTTCCTCGTCTTGGTGGGCTACAAATATCATTAGAAAACACAATTATTGTACAAAATAATGATGAACATATTTTTGACTGCAGGATATCATCATGGAAATCAAGTCCTAAATGATGAGAAGCTGTAATAAAATGCTCAGGAGAATCAACAGTCCTAGCCAAGTCTTGAAAAACCTAGGAGTGATGAGCTAATCTTAAAGTACAATTGTTTTGTCTCTTTTTGCTACAGGAGTCTACTAATTGTCATTACCACTGACATAGAGGTATATAGCACCACCCAATGGCTGACCCCAAAGTGGGCCTTCAACTTGTGGTTCCTGAATACTAAGCCAAGAACTTCTTTGCTCCATTCTGATTCTGATTATAAAATACAAAAGTAGATGTAATCTTTTAATTTCTTTAATTAAAAAGATGATTCCACAACAGTGGGATTCACATGTTTGAAAAGGGAAAGGAGAAAGAGAACAAAAGGCACTTCCTCAGGTATGGCTATGGTCAGGCTTGCTGACAGAAAACCCCTAGTAGAACTAAATACCCCTTCATTTCAGCCCTACAACAAAGGGTCAAATAAGGGGAGACTGTCTCAGTGCTGCAAGGGCAGGAAAATCCAGGTTCCATACTCATTTAGCAGGAACACAGTGTGATGATTACTCTTGACTGTCAACTTGACTAGCTTGAGAAACACCTAGGAACTTAGTAAAGCATGCTTCTGGGAGTGTCCATGAGCAGCTGTGTTTCCAGGTGATTGTCATGAGGAGGGCAGACTGATAGAGAGACACACCCTGTGTGTGGGTGGCACCACCTAACCTGGTAGGGGTCCACCCAGATGGAACAAAAGCAGAAGGAAGAATCCTGACGGCACATGCTCTTGGCTCTCTCCTTGTGCTTCCCAACCACCAGGAGGTGAAGGCAAGCAGTTCCACTCTGCCTCAACTCAGGGCCAGAAACAATGGAGCCAGCAGATCATGGAGGTAAACCTCTAAAACCATGAACCAAAATACATCTTTCCTCCTTGAAGTGACAGAAAGCTAACACAGCTTGCTAAGTTGCAAAATACTTGGTTATATGTTAGTACAGAAGTTATTTCTGGGTGGTTGTGAGGAAGGGACCCCAAAATACAGCATACTTCCCGGCCTCTACCACTCTCTCTCTGTGGGCTACTAAGATAACAATACCCCTTGGGAATGTTTTAGAATGTTTATAGTACATAAAAGCAAGGGCAATTTCATTATATATAGTTTTAAAAATTTATGGACATCAACTATTCTGTGAGACTAGTCAAAAGATTCCCTAATTAAGACTGGCAGACTCATTCAATTGCATATGAGGACTTACCCGAGTTCTTCCTCTTCTTGAGAGTCATCTTCATCTTGTTCTACCTCATATTCTTCCTCCTCACTTTGACACTCTTCATCATCATCATCGATTTCATCCTCCTCATCCTCCAGACTCTCTCCCATTTCATCACTTTCCAAGGATGGTCTCTGTCTAGGAGAGAGTCTTCTAGAACGTTGCTTTGGTCGACATTCAGGACAAAACCAATCTCCTTCAGGTACAGTCTGAACAAATCACATAAATGACCATTATCACCTTTTGTTCAAGATCTCAGTGTCTTAATTCTAATCTGAGAAGTAGGAGAAAAAAATACCTTGAGCTTTGGTCGAACACAGTAGGTATGATGCCCCCTATCACAGCCATCGCAAAGTACCATGTTTTCAGCATCCCCCTTCTTACGGCACATCTTGCAGCGAGCATTCAGTATAGATTTAGACCAGATCACACTGCGATCCAAGGTGGATAAGTGAAGGAAGACTTGGGATAGGCTGGCAGAAGAAAGGAGAGACTCTCTCCAGCGGTCCAACACTGTTTTATAAGAACGTCCACTGTCACTGGCATCTTCAATGAAAAGAGAAGGTGATTCAAGCTTTCTAGGCAAACCTAGACGTCTCCTAGAAGTATTTTCTTGGCAATTTAAACAGCTTAGACTTTATAGTTCTTCTCTTCTAACACTTAACAAAAAGACCGTGCTTGATTTAAAATACCATGTTTAAGAAAATATTTGCTGAGCCATTTTGTTTGTGACATAAGGAATTACTTAAATCCATAAATCAAATGCTTGAGAATTTCAACTATTAAATGTGAAAATAACTTTTGCAATGTGTTCTCAATCTAGTCTTTGTAGTAAATCTTGATCTAATTTTAAAAACTGGCTAAATATGATCACAAGTAAGTTTACTATTCAAGTATGTTTCTTTTTCAGATAAAAGATGGTCTGCTCTCTTAAATATGAAGCATATACTATGAGGTTTCTTTTGAGTTGATGAAAATTAGACAGTGGGCTTGGTTGCAAATCAGTGAATACACTAGAAAACTGTGTTGTATACTATAAAAGCAAATTTTTTTTTTTTTGTACCAGGGATCGAACTTGGGACCTTGCGCTTGCGAGGCAGGCAGCCAGAACCACTGAGCTAAATCCCTGGCTATAAAAGCAAATTTTATAATGTGTGAATTTTATTTTGGTAATTGTGTCATTGAATTTATTAATTATGTATAAATACAAATTGTCTTTAATCTCTGAGAAAATATTTCAGAACTGAGGTAAATAAAACAATGTTAATATTCTCACTAAAGAAATTTCAGCACTAATATTTATCTAGAAACATTCAAAGCCTTTGGTCATTAATATCACCATTCCTTTGGAAAAAATTATTTGACTTAATTTGACTATCAATCTATAATCAGGCCATTATTTTACGCTGCTATATAATTTCCATTTAAAACTGAATCCACCTTAATTTTCCTAAAACAGTTTTTTTTTTTTTTGTACCAGGGATTGAACTCAGGACCTTATGCTTGCAAGGCAGACACTGTGCCATTGAGCTAAATCCCTGGCCCTCCAAAACAGTTTTTTTGGGGGTAAGTTGAGACAGGATCTTACTATTTAGCCCAGGCTGGTCTCTAACTCCGTCTTTCTGCCTCAGCCTCTTGAGTGCAGAAATTAAAGGCATGTGCCTCTGGCTCCTAAAATATTATCCCTCCCCCCTTAAATATTATTATTCCTAATTATGAAAAGCCTTCTACATTATGTCAAAATTCTGCAAGGCATGTAAGACTCTATATACATATATGGTTTGGCAATGCCATATTTCATTCTACTCTTCTCAAATAAAGCCTCTTGGGTAGTAGCCTAATTGTTAAGCGAATGCAGGTTCCGAAGTCTGTCTACTTTGATTTGAGTTGAGTACTAGCTCTCTTATATGAGCTTGAGAAGTTACTCAACCCTTCTGCATATAAGGTTCCTCAATAGCAATACATGGATAGTACCTCTACCTCTGAGGGTGTTGGATACATTAAATGACACACATGATGCATGTAAAGTGCCTGTCATAGAGTAATTGCTTTTATTTACTTTTTGATGACCGTACAGGGGGTTGAACCCAGGGCCTTTACACTGAGCTATATCCCAGCCCTTTTTTAGTTTTTATTTTAAGACAGGGTCTTGCTAAGCTGCCCAGGCTGGGCTTGAACTTTGAATCCTTCTGGCTCAGCTTCCCCAAGTGCTGGGATTATAGGAGTTGCTACCAAGCCTGGCTAGTAAATACAATTACTGCTATCATTATTACTCCACTGTACTGTTCCCTTTATGTGCAGCAGTTTAGGAGATATGAAACAAGTTTTTTCTATGGTCCCTATCTTCAAAATTTTTTAGTATAGCTGTGAAGGTGAAAATACTGACAACGAGTTACAACTATAAAGCAATACACCAAAAAAATTAAAAAAAAATAAAGCAATACACCTGCCAAATGCCTTGAGCTTTCATGTGACTATGGGGTGACCTATATGGGACATGGGACCAAGTCCATCCAAGGTAATAAATATCTCTCTAAAAAGTGAGGATGATAAAAGGTAACGCCTTCAGGAATCGGGGTGGAAAAGGGTACCACACTCACAAGGAAAGGAAATGTACTCATTTGGGCTTGGTGTTGGGTACAAAGGGGAATTAAACCTGGCCTGAGAATCTGAAACTACAAGCAAAGGCTTGAACAGGTTCAAAAACCTGAAAGAAACAGGCTAAGATTTAAAAGTGGTTCAGGCTGCTGTGAAAGTGCTCATGTGAATGTGAGAAACCAATACAGACCTTTGTAAATTTGCTCTGAAAACATTTCCACAGGTCTACTTCTGAGGAAGGACTCTTAACCCACAAGGGGGCTTGCCTAGCATGTGTGGGGCCCTTCACTTGATCCCAGCCCCCACAATGCACTTGTAGAAACAAAACACTGTGAGAACTAGCACAACCAGGTTCATAAAGACTTCAGATGTTAGAAATAGACACAGAATAGGAAAAAACTATGTTTAATGTTTTAAGAAGAGCTTAAAAATATGAGTAACTTAAATTAAAAAAAAAATCAGGAAGCCAGGCATGGTGGTGCATGCCTGTAATCCCAGCACTCGGGAGGCTGAGGCAGGAGGACCACCTCAAGTTCAAGGCCAGCCTGGTCTACATAGTGAGTTCAGGGCCAGCTTGAACTACAAAGGGAGACCCTGCCTCAAAAAACCAAAGAAAAAAAAAAATCCACCAAACCCCCTCCACCCAAAAAAACAAAAACCCCCCAAAAACCAGGAGTTAGGGGTGTAGCTCAGTGGTAGAGTGCTTGCCTAGCATGCATGAGGCCCTAGGTTTGATGTTCAGCACAGGTTTAAAAAAAATAAAAGCCAGGCATGTTAGCACATATCTATATAATCCCAGTATATAAGAGGCTGAGGCAGGAGGATTGCAGGTTTGAAGATTTGAGGTCAGCCTGCAGTACTCAGCAAGACCCTGTCTCAAAAAAGCAGGAAAAAGAAATCCCAGAAAAAAAAAAATTGGAAATTTTAAAAGTAGTTAATAATTCAATGGGAGAAGGAAAAACTCAATGGATTGGTCAAATGGCTCTTCAAAGATAAAGAGAAATACAGTGAAGTGGTATTTTTTTTTTTGAGACAGGGTTTTGCCCTGTAATTCAGGCTGGTCTTGAACTTACTAGGTAGCCCAGTACAGCCTTGAACTTGTGGCAATCCTCCTGCCTCAGTCTCCCAAGTGCTGGGATTACAGGTGAGTGCTACCATGGCTAGTGTGAAGTGGGGATAAGTGTAAAGATATTTAAAATGTAATTCAGATAGTATTTTTCCACTTTTATCTTTCTATAACTATTATGGCTTGTGTCTAGATGTCCCCCCCAAAGCCTCATGCAGTCATAGGTGGGGCTTTTTCAGAGGTGGCTGGATCTAGAGTGTGTAACACTAAGATTGATTCATGGTGCAATGCTAGGATCAAAGGCACTAGGAGTAAGGATGTGAGTGCTACCCGCCCTAAGTAGCCTGGATAAATACAAGGGACAGAAAGAGCTGTGGTTTTCCCCTAGTTCCTTCTGCCTACCATGAACTGTTTCTCCTCTGTGATGCCACCTTGCCTTGAAGTCAGCTGATTATGGACTGAAACCCCTACAAACTGTGAGCTAGAAAAATCTTTCTTCCTTTAACTTTGGGTGTCAGGTATTTTGTCTCAGCAATGAGAAAAGTAACTAAGACAATAACCTTTTGTTGTAGGTGTGTCTTTTTTTGTGTGTGTGTGGTACTAGAGATTGAACCCAGGACTCCACACATGCTAGGTAAGCACTCTACCACTAAGCTACTCTCTAGCCCCTATGTGTGCCTTTTGTAGATGGTAGAATATTATATTTCTAATCTAGTCTGGAGAGTACAATCCATTTAAATGTATTTGGTTTGTTGCCACCTTTTTATTTTGTGCTATTTATCTTCATTTTTGTATAACACTTCACAAAAAGCTTTGGCCTCAATGGGACCTTCAAGGAAATTGCTAGTTCAAAGGTCATGAAGAAATCCTTCCAGATAAATCAGAGAACACGCTTATTGGTAATGGCAAAAAATAAGGTCGTGGAGGTCAGTGTGGAAGAGGAGAAGAAACGACAAATTATGAAAAATGTTTGTAACTTTGGAAGTCAGTGTAAATATTTTTTTGGGGGGGGGGCGCGGATTGAACTCAGGACCTTGTGCCTGCGAGGCAGGCGGCAGCACTGCTGAGGTAAATCCCTGGCACTTCGAATATTTTTTAACTCAAAAGTAGTGAAAGGCCAGGAATTTAACTCAGTGGTGCTGCTGCCTGCCTCGAAAGCACAAGGTTCTGAGTTCAATCCCCAGTACCAAACAAAAACAAAAATGAAATGACACAAATTATAAATTATGGAGCATTTCCCCATCTGTGTCACTCCTTGACACTTGGTAATTCTGATTTACTACTTCTTATACTGTGCTGTTACTAAACTATATTTTTATTTTTTGAGACAGGACCTGGCTATATAGTTCAGGCTTCCCTTGAACTCAAGGTGACTCTCTTGCCTCAATCTCCAGAGTGCTGGGATTACAGGCATTTGGTGCCACGCCTGACCTAAACCATATCCCAAATGGTAGAGGTTTAAGTCACTAGGAAAAGCTATTTCTGTGTAATTTTAGTCTTCAAGGTCTGGCTTCTCCCCCAATCACCTTTCAGTACTGGGGACTGAACCTAGGTCCTTCATACTAGGCTACTATTCCACACCTATTTTATTTTTTATTTTTGAGGCAAGGTCTCCTGTCACTAAATTGCCCAGGCTGGCTGCGAAGTTATATCCTTTTGTCTGAGCCTCACAGAGAGCTAGGATTTCAGGCATGCGCTACTGTGTTTGGCTTAGTCATTTTTCTTTGGATTAAATGCTTCACAAAAGATGAGACTGAAATAGTTAAAGAACATTCACTAAAATGAGTAAATTAAAAAAACAGTATTTAGGCATTAGTTAAAAAATAAATCTCACCTGAAAGAATTCATCCTTTAAAATGAAAACAATCTGTTTTTCGTATTAGTCATAATTTCATGTCAGCCAATAAAGTTCTATTAAAGGTCAATTTCAAAATCAATTACAGATACTTACCAAGTGGAGCTTTGAGAAAACGCCGCTCAATGCCCTGTTCTATCTGAAAGAGTGCTGTTGCCAGGTAGTGAACCACATTACTCACTGACTGTGGTGTACTTGCATTAGTTGAGACAGTACTTGGAGGTTCTGTTTTTATCCCCAAAAGTCTACATTAAAACAATGAAGAGTTCATAGCACTTAAAAATACTATGGTGATACAGGTACCAGCACCCAATGATAAATGCAAATGTATTGTAAACCTAAAATGTACCAATAAAAGAATTTAAGCAAAAAAAAAAAATACTATAGTGAAACTTGAACCTACTCATTCCTTCAAATGCTTACTTACACCTGTGTAAAAGACTTTCTTTAATCTCAAGAAGCTGTTATATGCTAGTAGGGAAGGGACTTTCTTTAATCTCAAGAAGCTGTTATATGCTAGTAGGGAAGGGAGATTCATTTAGGTAGAAGAAGGAAAGCTTTGGGAAAAATTTTACATAGATGATGATGACAGATCTTAAAGCCTATGTATCTTGGGCAGTTTATCTCTCTCTACCACTCATTAGCCTCCAGTCTTGCTCCCTCTGCAAGAAATCTCCACAATGGAGCTAAAACAATCATTTAAAAGTACAAACCCATTCACTGAAGGCCTTCATAGATGACCTCTTCTTCCAGTGTCATGCCTTCCCACTTTTAGGGCATTAGTACAAAGTGGAGTAACAAAGATCCCAAGATTTAGAAAACGATCAATGTTTAGAAATGTTAAGCTTTTAAAAGATATAAAAAAACCCAAACATATTTACTAAAAACTCTCTTTAAAGTGGCAAGGAAAAGTTGATGGTTATTTGGAAAAATATATTTTGTACCTGTCTTTCACAATGACCTTTGCTTGTTCATCAATTTCCATCTCTTCTACATCTTCATTCACAGTTTTAATTATTCCATTTTCCTTGTTCTCCTCACTTAGTAGCTCATACCGCCCATTTTCTAAGGCTGATCTCCACACATGGCGGTCTGTAACCTGTAATAAAACCCAAATTTACTAATCCTGAAAAATGGAGTATGTTGCTCCCAAGAGGTATGAAGTTTAATGTACATATAAAACAGACAGAACAGACAGAATAAAAATGGGATCTAAAAATAAGGCCACTAAGTGGCCAAATTGGAATTTACAGCATTAACAGATAAAAGCTTTAATATCTTGTCTAAAATAATCATAAACAATTTTAAGACTGGTGTCTTGGTAGTAGCAAAAAAGTAACAGAAGATGGCAAGACACAAACAGAAATTGTATATCAAGTAAGAATTGCTAACAGATTTTAAAAAGGTAATACAGACACCCACAAACAAACCAGACTCAGCAAAGCAGGCAGGAGCTGGCCAAGGAAGAAGAAAAGATCACATTTCAACATCTGATGAAAATATCACAAAACAGATCTCCAAAAATACTAAAAATATCAAGATACATTATTTTCATTAAGTTCCACTTAAGAAAGCAGATAGTCAAACTGTATATTAAAGGAAGATGTAAGTCCATATGTAAACTTTTTGATGCAGGGAAATAAATTTAAGTTTTCATAAAAAATATATTCTTTCCTGATGTTTATTCAAAACACACATCTTGCACAAATAATTAAATGTTACCTAAATTCTTGGCCACACAAATTAGCTAACCTAAAAATATGAGCAGATGCAGACCTTAATTGCTCCCAAAGTTCCTTGATAGATTCTGTCTTCAATATCCAAAAGGAAATCTCTCAGCCTCAGTTCAAGCTGCCTCTCTGCTGACATCTGAGATGGGTCATATGCACTGGAGTTTCTTCCCCGAGTACATATGGGTTTGCTATCAGTTTGAGGTTTACCTGAAATTATAATTGAATACCTTTATTATAATTTTATTAATAAAAATACAATCACTCCATGTTACTGTTATGATTTTGAGATAATGGATATAAAAGCAATTTGTAAATTCAAGTGTCAAAAATAATATTTGCAAATCATATCTTAGATAAGGGTCTTATAGCCAGAATATTTAAAGAACTATTATAATTCTATAAAACTCAAATAAGCCAATTAAAAAGTAGGCAAAGGATTTAAATAGACATTTAAGGAAGACATATAAATAGCCAATAAGCACATGAAAAGATATTCACCATCATTAGCCATTAGAGAAAGACAAGTCAAACCCACAGTGAGGGACCACTTCATCTGCTGTAGGATGGGTTATAAAAAAAAAGTCAGATAATTTTAAGTGTTGGCAAAGAAATGGAGAAATTGGAACCCTCATATACTGTGATGAGAAAATAAAATATTGCAGCCACCATGGGAAACAATCTAGAGGTTTCTCAAAGGTTATATGTGTTAGTGTTATATGACCCAGTAATTCCACTCCTAGGTATATACTTAAAACAAATAAAAAGCTATGTCAATATAAAAACCTGTATGTGAATACTATAGCAGCATTTATCAAAACAGCCAAAAGGGGGCCAGGGATTTAGCTCAGTGGCACTGTTGCCTGCCTCGCAAGCACAAGGCCCCAAGTTTGATCCCCAGAACCAAAAAAAAAAAAACCAGCCAAAAGGTAGAAACAAATCAAACGTCTCTCAACTAATGAATGAATACATACAATGGAATATTATTCAGCCATAAAAAGGAATGAAGTTCTGATACATGCTAGACCCTAGACAAACCTTGGAAACATTATGCTAAGTGGAAAGATGTCAATCACAAAAGACCACATACAGTATTATATGATCCCATTCATAGCAAATGTCAAGGACTGGAGGTTTTTATAGTCAAAGATCTATGGGGCCCAGGGATTTAGCTCAGTGGTGCTGCCACCTGCCTCGAAAGTGCAAGGTCCTGAATTCAATTCCCGGTACCAAAAAAAAAAAAATGATCTGTGGTTGCCTAGGGTTAGGGATGGGTTGCCAGAGGACAGGGATAGAAATATAGGGGAGTGGTAGCTAAAGGGTGCAAGTTTCATTCTGAGGTAAACAAAAGTTCTAAAATTGACTGTGGTGGGCCAGGGATTTAGCTCAGTAGTTTCGCCGCCTGCTGCCCAAGCACAAGGACCTGAGTTCAATCCCTGGTACAAAAAAAAAAAGAAAATATATATAACTGACTGAGGTAATACTTGTATATATTTGTGAATATAATAAAAGCCACTAAATTGTGTATTTTAGTGTATATGTGTACAGGAATTGAATTCAGGGCCTCATGCTTGCCAGGCAGGCGCTGTTGCTGCTGAGCTACATCCCTGGCCCTAAATTGTATATTTTATTTTATTATTATTATTTTTTTTGGTACCAGAGATCAAACTTGGGACCTTGCACTTGTGAGGCAGGCACCGGAACCACTGAGTTAATCCCCAGCCCAAAATTGTATATTTAATTAATTAATTAATTAATTTTTGGGTACTGGGATCAAACTTGGGACCTTGCACTTTTGAGCCAGGTGCCAGAACCACTGAGTTAATCCCCAGCCCAAAACTGTGTATCTTAAATGGGCTAGTTACATGACATATTAAAGAATGTAAAGTATGTAAAGTATTGTGATCTAGCCAGGTGTAGTGACATGTGCCTGTAATACCCCAGCACTGAGAGTCTGAGGCAGAAGGATCATAAATTCGAGCTCAGATTGGACAATTCAGAAATTTAGCAAGAGTGTGTTTTAAAATAAAAAACAGGTGGGGCGGGGATTTAGCTCAGTGGTTCCGCCACCTGCCTTGAAAGGGCAAGGTCCCGAGTTTGATCCCTGGTAGCAAAAAAACTCAATAAAAAAAACAAGAGCTGAGTGCAGTAGCGCACAGCTGTGATCCCAGCACTCCAGAGGCTGAGGCAGGAGGAGCTCTCAGAGTTCAAGCCCAGCCTGAACTATACAGCAATACCCTGTCTCAAAAAACAAAACAAAAGAGGAAAGGGCTGGGCTGGGGATGTAATCCCTAGGACTTTGGGGTGGTGGTGGGTGGGTGGTGGTGGTGATCTTCTATTCATTTTAATTTTAAGAAGATCTAAAGTAGGCATGGTAACATGTCCCTAAACTTAAACAGTTCTCTACAGAAAGAATCTCACTGACCAATATGAAACCTTACATCTAAAAATGCCTTTCTGCTTTATCTGTAATCAATGGGCCAGCCATCAAGTAGGAAATGCTGCTGCCTGATCCGCCCTTGTAGCCAACCTTCAAAGACATCCTTAGTGAACTCTATCCCTAGACTCTTGCCAAAACCCTTAGTAACTTTAGTCACTACACCATCTCCAAAACTGATGACAGCCTTAGAGCAGTGAGCATTTTGCCGACTGACCAAGAACTGAGAAGATCAGGAAGAGTATGTATTCAAATCACACCAAAGATGGTTCTACATAATTCAAACAGAACCTAGTGGAATTTAGAGAACCCCTTTTCCTCCTTCCCATTTCCCCACCATGTTGCCCAGGCTAGCTTCTATCCCCTGAGTTCAAGTGATCCTCCTGTCTCAGCTGCTTGAATAGCAGGGACTACTGGTGTGTGCTCCTGCACCTGGCTTAAGAACCTTGTTTCTATGAAGAATTACAAGCCCAAACTGCCTCGCAAAACTGACAGCATGGTCAAAATGAAAGAAAATATTTGGAATGTATTTCTAATAGCATGAAAAATGTTTAATCCTGAATGACCAGAGAGTATAGGAAGAAAGAAAAGAACACAGGTTTCACTGAAAATTTACCTTAAAAAAAAAAAGAAAATTTACCTGAAAAATGAAATTTCTCTTGAGAAAAACGGGCTAGCTGTGCACATATTCTGCTTTTCTCTTGCAACAAGGTTTCTTTTAAGGCACTTTCTCTATATCCTCTAGAATTAAGAGCTTCAATAAGCTGGTCTAGCTGTTCACAAGAACTGTAAAAGCACCACCGATTTGGCTTATGCACTGGTTTTGGCAGCTGTACAGAACTGTCACATGGACTTTGGTCCTTATTGGAGGTAGATTCAGACATCAAAGACTCTCCAGTTTTAGTAGATACCTGAGGATCTTGAAACTGCACATTATTCTGAAATGATGAATGTCGAGGCAACAGCATGTCTTCAGTGAGCCCAGAATAATCCTCTTCAATAAACAATCCAGGAATAGAAGGGAAAATCCAGTAGCGCCTATACATGCGGTCACGGCCCAAGGGAAAGATATTGGTACATGCTATGGCGCTCTGGATTTTTTCTAAGAGCTCTTTCTCTTTTCGTTGCTGCTCCCGTTTGAAAGCTTCTTCCTCATCAGCAGTAAGAGGCTCTTGCATTACACAGTTGATCTCTACTGGCCTCGTCAATTCTTTAAATCCATCTTGTCCTTTTTTGCCTGTAGTTGAACATTTATCATTATATTTTAAATTTTCATTAGAAAAATGAGATACAAAGCTATCCCAAATTATGTTATAGACTGAATTATGCTCCCTCTACTCCAAATTCCTACATTGAAGGCACATTTCCCCATGCAACTACAAATTCACCACATCCGGCCTTAATAATTTTTCGCTTATAAGTTACACAAAAATGGGGCAAAGTGTGCTGGCACATGCCTGTAATCTCAGTCCTTGGGAGGCTGAGGCAGGAGGATCACCATGAGTTCAAGTCCAGCCTGGGCTACATAGTGAGTTCAAGGACACTGAGACCCTGTCTCAACAAAACAGAACAAAGGGCAGGTGACACTTGGCCCATGAACTGTCATTTTCTAATCACTGCTTTAAGGTAACAGAACCACTAATATTTAGCTGGGCACCATACAATCCAAAAGAGGGTTAACACTTCCTACAGCAGGCATGACTATATGAGGAACTTCTGCCCCAAAAAGATGGGAGCAGAAATACATGTAACGAGGGCCAGGGATTTAGCTCAATGGTTTTGCCGCCTGTTGCACAAGCGCAAGGACCCGAGTTTGATCCCTGGTACTAAAAAAAAAAAAAAAAGAAATACATGTAACCACTGGGTTGTGCTTCACTTTCTTTTTTCCCTCTTCCAACTAACTAGAATAGAAACACGGTGAAAAGTCATTTTGGAACATGAGGACAGAAGCAAAACCCAAAGTATGGTAGTACCAACAAGATGAAAAGAGCCTAGATCCCTGATTATATGTCCGGACTTTTACAATACATAGGACAATGAAACTTCTCTGTTGTTTCTGTCACTGTTAATAGTTGGACAATGTCTATGTCTTTTGCTCGAGTTTGTGAAAACTGAAATTATCTGCTTCTTTAAAACTTAGCAGAATTTACCTATAACACTCTCTAGGACTGATGGTTTCTTTGTGGAGGATTTTTAGTACTGATTAAAAAATTCTAAACTTTAATGTTTTTAGACTATTCACATTTTAAAATTATTTGATTAATTGTGCTTTTGTAGGATTTTGTTCATTTTTGCCTACATTTTCAAGTTCATTGCCAGAAAACCATATGTTCTATACTGCCTTTTTTTTTTTTTTTGGTGGTTGAACCAGGGTCTTCTACATGGTTAGGCAAGTGCTCTATCACTGTGTGCTATAAAGTCTGCCCTCCTCTTTGTTAAGTTTGTAATCTATCTCTAGTTATGCTGCTCTACTTTTTAGTCCTAATTTCATTTACTGTGACCCTCCTTTATTTTACTTTTTATTTTCATTTGGTACCAGGCATTGAACTTGGGACCTTGTGCTTGTGGGGTAGGCAGCAGATCCACTGAGCTAAATCCCCGGCCCTCTCCTTTATTTTTAAAAATCAATCTGAACAAGTATTTGTCTAGTTTGTATCTTTTTCTAAAGAATACCTTCTGGTTTTGTTCTCTTTTAGACTTTTATTTTCTACTAATTCCTACTCTTCTTTAGTACTATAGTACTAAAAGTACTTCTAGTCAGAAAGGTTGTACTATTTTTTTTCCTTCTGTCTTCTTAAATGAACACCTAGTTCAAAGTGTTTCTTTCCTAATATACACTAAAAGCTAAAAATTTTTCTCTAAGTAGAGGGATCAAACCCAGTAAGTGTTGGTATGCAGTAAAGATTAGTTTCAACTCTTTTCTAGTTGCCATCAAGCTTTATCCTTTGACTCATTACTTAGAATTAAGTTTTAAAACTCTAATCAAGTAAAGTTTGTTTCAGGTTTTAAAACTGACTTCATTGTAATCAGAGAATATGGCCTCCATGATATGGGCAATTTTCTACTCATAGAAGATCCCATCCAAATTATAGGCACAGAATTAATTTAAGGAATCCCTTTGTTATGAAGTGGGGATGGTTAAAGGTCTTCAGAGGAGGGCTGGGGATTTCAGTGGTGCCGCCGCCTGGCTCGCAAGCGGAAGGTCCTGAGTTCGATCTCTGGTACCAAAAAAAAAAAGGATTTTCAGAGGTAATTTGTACCAACAGCTTTATAAAAGTACATTCCCTTTGGTCCAGTAATTTATGAAATTATTTTAAGGTGGTTTGAGATTTCCATTCTAAGCAATGTAACACCAATATGAACATTACTGATCTTCATATCTTTAACAAAGGAGGCATTCAGTGATGTTGAATAAATCAATAATATTATAGAATTTAAATTTTGGTTTGGCTTTATGCAAAAACTTGGATGGGTGTGGTAGTAAGTGCTTTTAATCCTAGCACTCTAGGAGGCCAAGGCAGGAGAACTGCAAATTTGAGACCAGCCTGGATAATTTAACAAGCTCAAACAAATAAACAGAGCTAGGATGTAGGTCAGTGCAAAGGCTTTGGCGCAGTACAAAGGCCCTAATACCTCAATTAAAAAAAAACAACTCAGCAAAACTTGCCAAGTGAAGGTTGAGAACGTAAAGTTATAAAAAACTGACCTGTTAAAGATATAGGAATATTACCTCTCTTCCCTACAGAATAAATGACATGTGAATGAAGACTTAATCATAAATACATTAATGACTTCATGACACCTTTTTTTAAACAAAATGTCACCAATTTTACAACTCATCATGAACTATGAAGTGGCATTTTAAAACACACACCTCCTGGGACCACAAATAAAATTAATCTAATATATTAATAAAGTACCTTATCAATTAAAAATAAATACACAAGCATGCCCTTAAGAAATCTCATTATTACCCCTTCTGCTTCTTTTATGTGATCCTAGGTCATCTTCATCTTCGGTGACCGTATCTTGATCAAGTTCCTTTTGCTCTATTTCTTTGCTCTCAGTGCTAGTATCAAAATCTTCCCTTTCTTCCTCACTTTAGGATACAAACAAAGATGATGTTTATTAGTGAATATATGATTGTATTCATGAAATACTACTGCTTGCTTACAAAGTACCAGACATTATGCTCAGGCACAAGTAGTGGACCATATGACACGAGTTTACAATCTTGCAAAGAAAACTATAGATAATTTCACAAACCATCGTAAAGGTTATGTAACAGGCAGCACTGAAGCAGGAGGAGTTCAAGGTGCTAGAAAGCATTTCAAAGAGAACCAAAACTCCAGGATCAAGAAAGGATGGCTTGAAGAAGGGACATTTAAACTGCAACCCAAGGGAGATGGGACAGTAGCAGGCAGCAGCAAACCGGAAGCCTGTCTGTTTTGCAGAGGAAGAGCATGTGCAAAGGCATGGAGCTGAATGGAGAAAGAAGCTGCTTACAATTTTAAGGAAAGTGTAAATGAAAAAGTAGCAATCCAAAATAAGGAGGAAGAAAAAAGATAGGGTTAGATCACGTTTGGCCTTGGAGTATGTTATCCAAAAATCAATGGGAAAAAACCTTAAGATTTAAAAAAGGGAAATAATAGATTAGAAAGCACTTTGGGTGCTCTGTGGAAAGTTATTTGGGTTAGAAAGTAGATGTAGGAAAACTAGGCACAGTGGTGCACACCTATAATCCTAGCCCTTGGGAGACAGAGGTAGGAGGACTTCGAGTTCCTGGGCTGCACTGCAAGACCCTGATTTGTGTCTAGATGTCCCCGAAAAGCCTCAGGTGGTCACTGGGCTTTTTCAGAGGTGCTGAATCTAGAGTGTGCGATGCTGGGATTAAGGGTGTGTGATTACTAAATCAGTCCACTGATTGGTTTGGCAGCACCCTAATCCCAGTAGTATGGATAAGATAAAAGGGGGCAGAAAGACATTTTAGGTCCCTTGTTGCTTTTGCTGTTTCTGCGGCCATGTACTGCTGCCCCTCTGCCATATGCCACCCTGCCTTGGAGCCAGCCAAATATGGATCAAAACTTCTACAAACTGAACTAAATGAACCTTTCCTCCTTTAACTTTGGGTGTTGGGTATTTTGTCTCAGCAAGATGGGAGACCAGGAGAGTGCATGTGGTTGGCTAGGAGGTGATGGTGGCTCAGAGTGGGAAGGAGATTCACAGAAAATACTGGGAAAGCAGTCAATCTAGTTGAGATAATTTATATACCATAAAACCACCATTTTAAAGTGTATAATTATACTGGTTTTTAGTATATTCACAAGACTATAAATCATTATCACTAATGTCAGAACATTTTCATCATTCCAAAAGAAAAATCCCATACTTGTTTATAGTCACTTTTCATTTTCTCTTCCATACTGCTCTTGGTAACCACTAATTTATTTTTCTTTCTGAGGAATTGCCAAACTGTTTTCTAATTGCCAAACTGCACCATTTTACAATTTCCATAAGGATGTAAGAGAATTCTAATTTTACCACATCCTTATCAATACCTGATGTCCAACAATTTGATTAATGCCATCTGAATGGGGCAAACCAGTACTGTGGCTTTAATGTGCATTATTTCCCTGATGGCTAATGATGTTGGACAGCTTTTCATGCACTTATTATTCTTCGGAGAAATGTCTGTTCAAATCCTATGCCACTGCCTGCCTTGCAAGTGCAAGGTCCCGAGTTCAAGCCCTGGCACCAAAAAAAAAAAAAAAAAAATCCTACACCGCTTTTAAATTGGCTTGTCTTTTTTATTGCTGAATTGTGAGAACTCTTTAAATATATTCTTTATATATTGTGAAGTACCTTATCAAATATATAATTTGCAAATGTTTTCTCCTATTGTGTTGCCCTTTCACTTTCTTGATGGTGTCCTCTGAAGCACAGAAGTTAATTTTGATGTAATCCAATTGTCTATTTTTTTCTTTGGTTGCTGGTGCTTTATGCGTCATTCTATTAACTTTCCTTAAGTATCCAAATTTAATTTCTTAAGGTATCTGTGATTGGCTTTAAATATAGCTGTTGCAAGTTGTGACATATGATCTTAAGATTTAAAATGCAGTTTCATGTGTAGGTATAATAAAACACCAGTATTCTTGCTTTGGAATACTCATATTTTTCAGAACTCCTTTTTTTTTCTCTTTTGTTTTAAAAAGGATTTGTTAAATTTGAATATGGTTTGCCATTTACAATATGAAAAAATTCCTACTTGTTTTCATAGCTAAGCTATACCCTAAATATTGTGAAAAGCAATGAAATACTCGTGCAGTTGCTAACACTTAAAGTGCTGCCATTCTCTCCCTATACCATCTACCAAACTTCCAATCTTATTCCACCTCTGTAAAGCTCAGAAGAACTATGAAACTTGTAATGGTGGTGGTGCAGGAGGGGGAAAATAAAATAAACTAGTACTTATGCAAGAAATATTGTTGGTAGGGGCCAAGGATTTAGCTCAGTGGTGCCGACGCCTGCCTCGAAAGCTCAAGGTCCTGAGCACCTCTGGTACAAAAAAAAAAAAAAAAAAAGAAATGAAATCTGAGCATGGTGATGCACGCCTGTAATCCCAGCACTTGGGAGGCTGAGGCAGGCGAGTTCAAGGCCAGCCTGAACTGCATAGTGAAAACCTGTCAAAAAAATTAATAAATAAAAACTTATTGAAAGCTTTCTGGGAAATTAACATTGCAATATTAACTCTATGAAACAGGAGTTCTAGATTCCCTAAAATTAGCCTAAAACAAAATTAATACATATACTTGATGACTGTGTATACATACATCTCATAGGCTTGTTAATACATTCTGTACTTACAGAAAACTACTTTTCTAAAAATTTCAAAGCTACTTTTCTAAAACTTTAAAAACATTCTAAATTTCAAGGCATCTGATTTTTTGGGGGGGTGGGGGGGTAAAGGGGATCCAACTCAGGACCTCATGCTTGCGAGGCAGGTGCCGGAACCAGTGAGCTAAATCCCTGGCCCCATGATTTTTATTCTATATGTATGTTATGATGGATAAATGAAACCAGATGAGCAGTGCAATTTAAATCATACCCTATAGATATATCTGCAGTTGAATTTCTTTGTTCATCCTCCTTTAGTTTTTCTTGTTTCTCTTTCATTTTTTGTCCTTGTTCTTTAAGTTTTTCTTCCTTCCTTTTACGAATTCTGAAAGTCAAAATAAAATATTATGCTCTAACTGATGGAAAGACACTACACCTTAGCATCTTGCCTTTAATCATCGAATTATGGGAACTGCTACGAATATTACTACAAAACTAAAATACAGTAATCCATTCATAACTTCTTTGTGAAGCCAATGCCACATTATATCACAATGTGAAAATAGTTTTGTTTTTTTTTTCTATTCTTCTATTGGTACATTTTAGGTATACAATACATTTACATTTCTCATTGGGAACTTGTACCTTTACATGATGCACCTTGTTTCTTATTTTTTCCCCATTCCCAGCCCTCCCTTCACCCCTCCACCCTTCACTATTTACAAAGACTTTGTTTCCATTTTTTCCAGTTCTCATAATTTTTCCTTTCCCTTCTTTCCTTTCCCCTGCCCCTCCCACTTCCCCTACCCCTTTGGAGGTTTTCTTCCTATTTTGCATTATCAATTATTCATTCAAATCACTGGTACATTTTAGGTACACAATATGATGACATTCATCATTGGAAATTTGCACCTTTACATAATCTCACTTGGTTCTTATTTTTCACCCTTCCCCTGCCCTCCCTTCAACCCCTCCATCCCTCCCTATTTACAAAGACTTTGTTTGCATTTTTCCATTTTCTCATATTAATTTCATTGAAATATAGTTTTTATATACAGAGAAATAAACAGCTTTCAATAAGATGACTCACTGTAATTATGTCTTACCTAGCAGCTGCTTCCTCCCTCTCTTTTCGATGTTGTTCTGCTTTTAACTCCCGGAACTCCTGCTTGGCCTGTCGTAATATATCAACATAATCTTCAATGAAATCCCTAGTAGAAACTAGGGTCAGTAGCTTCCCACAGAGAGCATGAAGTATCTTCATTTTTTCTCCTGTCAAAAACAGGTAAACAACTTCTGTATTATCAGTGAGAAAAAAGGAATTGTGTTGGAAATTTTAAAACTTGTGGCTCAATGTGAAAATGCCTAATAAAGAATAAGGAGTGTTTCATGGTCAAGCACACCAAGGGCAGCTTTTCAAAGCAACTTTGAATTCAATTTAACAGCTATGTGATATAAAAGGCCTTTCAAATACTAATACTTTCTAATTAAGAATTATTTTTCAATTTTAATTTTTAAGTTTACTGATGAAGTTTATGTCATAATCAAATGAATTTAAAAAATGGCAACAGGCAAACTGCTACTCTGAAGAGACAGCATAAAAACACTGCCATAAAGACGATTATGAATGTTAGAAATTAGGGTATTCTACATTTGATATATATTCTTTGAAGTTCATTAAGTTATATTTGTACATTAAAATTTCTTTTATTTCTTATTATTTTTTGTGGTGCTGGGGATTGAACCTAGGGGCCTGCACATGCTGGCAACTACTGTACCATTGAACTATATCCACAGACCTAAAATTTCTCATTTGAAAAGCAGGTAAAAAATAATTTCACTTTAACCTCGCTCATATACTGTTTCTCATACCTCATACTTATTCAAGTAAGTAGCAGAATTTAGCAGCTATAGTTTAAGCTCCTGGTATACTCCTGAATAAAAGATAAAGCTAATTTTCACTTATCCTCCTAAGTAGGTAATGTTTTATAAATATTAGAAAAATCTAAATTAAAATATAAAATAATTAAAGCTAATATGAATGATAACAATAGTTTTTAGTTTAGGTCACTTTCCCACCTCATCCCCAACAATTTTTTCTTAATAGACAGCTTTTTCTCTGTCTTAAAACTGATTTATTATCAAGGATTTCTCATCAGCTACCATGGTTTTCTGGGCATAAGAGGGTAAGAAGTAGGCAGGTTATAAAAATTTCAAATGCAAAGTTTACCTGGTGTCAAATCATACACTGAAGTGCTTGTCAGTTTCTTCAGTAGACTGGGATTGCTCAAACGAAGCTCCATACAGGCATCATCTGTAGCATCAAATCCTCCTCGTTTCTGATATCTGTATTTTGCATTTGCTGATGTTACATCAGCACCTGAAGCTAAGATGTGCAGTCTGAGAATTTCAGAAAGAGTGCAGCTATCAAGATCCAAGCTTTTCAAACTGCAGCCTACAGTTGTTAAAAATGAAAATAGTAACTTAGAATATAAAATAATACTTAGCAATGTGAAATGTACCTTAATAAATTAAAAATAAAAAGCCAAACAAACAAACAAAAAAATAAAACCCACACATACCCTGGTGTAACTGTGGCCATGCAGCTGCCAAAGATGCAACTGCGGACAGTGCAGATTTTGTGGGGTCTGCATCTTCATCCAAAGCCTCTGTTAAATCTTTAAGGAAATAAATACTTTATTCTAGTATAAATCAAAGCTTGAAACTTTGGGAATTTTGCCCTTTTAAAATGATGAAAGAAACAGCAAGCAGTTTAACATTCAAGAACCTCCAAAGAACCAACACTAAGTACAGCACTATTACTCACACTCTGTCTAGTCTCCACCTAAAACATGCACTTGACACTAACATTTTAGAATTAGAAATAAATCCATTCACTCAATATAACCGTAGAACAAGTCTACTTTTTTTTTTTGGTACCGGGGATTGAACTCTGGTCCTTGTGCTTGCGCAGCAGGTGGTGAAACCACTGAGCTAAATCCCTAGCCCTGAATAAGTCTACTTTGAAATTTGGCAATAGGTGGTGAAACCACTGAGCTAAATCCCCGGCTCTGAAAAAGTCTACTTTGAAATTTGGCAATCTATTTAAAAATACTCAATCTTTATAAGTATTTTAAGGTTGAATTATAACAAAGTATAGGTTAAAATTATCATAAAATCAGACCAGAAAAAGAGAAAAGAACTCAAAGATGGCACTGCTGTCACTTAATTATTGATTTATCTGTTCATTAAAATTTCCTATTTTGGGGCCAGGGATTTAGCTCAGTGGTGCCGCTGCCTGCTTCGCAAGCACAAGGTCCCGAGTTTGATCCCCATCCCTCCCCCCAAAAATCCTATTTTTATTTTGAAAATTCTCCAATCCAAGGAACAATGAGAAGATATCTCTGTATTTTCTAAATGAATTGCTTTGGCATTAAAAACAATGCTTAGTTTACAGTTAGGATTAAACAGCGTATCTACTGGTACAAATGTATTTAATAAAGTAGTATGAACAATTTTCTTAATATAATACTGTATACAGATTGATAGGGTCAGCTATGAAAAATGTTAAGCTTACAAACAAACAAAAAGAGCTGTATATGACAGCTCAGTTCCCACAGCTTCAGACTAAGCATCACATAGTGTGTATTTTTTTTTTTTTTGGTACCGGGTGTTTGAACTCAGGCCCTTGTGCTTGCAAGGCAAGCAGCAGTACCACTGAGCTAAATCCCTGGCCCCACGCATTGTGTATCTGAGTTTTAGTTCCACCAGCACCTAGTTACGTAGCCTTAAGACAAACTATTTAATCTTCATTTTTCTTAAAGGGGTGAGTCTAGGTCAGTGGTTTTCAAAACTATTTCTTGAAAGCCCAATATAAGAGAGATAAAAAGGTGTCTGTGTTAAAGTTGGGCAGGAAGACAGGAGAATTTTGCCCATTCATCTTTTTAATTCTCCTGGATAGGTATCTAGGAATCTCTGAACAACTTCTAGAATGCTTTACATTTGTTTGAAAATCATTAGGCTATACTGGCTTTGTGATGATTTCCCTACAAAGTTTACATGCTGACAATATTAACCTTAGAGAACTGAACTGCTGTCCTTCACTAAATGGCAGCTCTGAGATCACAGCTGATTACAATCATTGATTATTTAATGATATTTAAAGCAATTTAAAGCATAAACAGGACCACACAGAAATTACCTGACTAAACTTTTTTTTTTTGGTACCAGGGATCGAATTCAGGACCTTGTGCTTTCGAGGCAGGCGGCGGAATCACTGAGCTAAATCCCCAGCCCTGACTAAACTTAGCACATATACCTGGCAAAGTCATGTTTACCAGGCTTAAACTAGCCCAAGTGACAGACAATATATCATCTTCACCACTAAAATACCAGACCTACAACTTTCTCAATTTTCATTTTACACATAAAAGCCAAACAAACAAAAGTAAAAGTCACTATAAAATTAATAGTCCTAGATTAACAGCTGTAAAGTGTGTTGGTTTTCTTCCTCCTCAGTAATCACCCTGTCCAACCTGTATTATCTATAAAAAATTGTATTTCCTAGGACAAAAGCTATAAAGCCCTAAGGAAATGAACCACTGGTGAAAGGTCAGGGTTTTTTTTTTGTGTGTGGCACTGGGGATCAAACCTAGGCAAGCACCCTGCCACTGAACTATGTCCCAGGCCAGGAGGACAATTTATGAGATATGATAAAACATTACAATGAATGTTTATTTAAAAAAATTATTACAGTAAAAGACACATCGCCATTAATTTGCCTCAAAGTACTCCCCCTTTCTTCAAACACTTATCCCACCATTCTTGGCACTTTCTGAAGCAGTTCTGGAAGTCCACTTTCACGTCTTTGACTTCAGTGTCATGGCTGCCTTGATGTCCTGAATTGACTGAAAACATTTATCTTTTTCTTTTTTTTTTTTTTCGGGACCAGGGATCGGACCCGATGCACTTGCATAGCAGGCGTTGAAACCACTGAGCTAAATCCCCGGCCCTGAAAACATTTATCTTTCATGGTCATTTTGACTTTGTGGAAGAGCCAGAAGAAGTTTCATGGTGTTAGATCTGTTTTGTTTTGTTGGGGTTTTTTTGGTACTGGGGATCGAACTCAGAGCAGGTGGCAGCTAAATCCCCAGCCTGCTAGATCTGGTAAATAAGGTGGATGAAGGTATACCAGAACATTTTTATCAGCTTGCCTTTCCACTGGATGGCACTCAGTAGCTGCATTTGCTGTATTTTTTAATCACACTTCATAAACACATGAAAAAGGACTTCCAGAACTGCTTCAAAAGTGGCAAGAAAGATGGGATATGTGTTCAAAGTGAGAGTGGGAGCCAGGCGTGGTGATGTATGCCTATAATTCTGGCACTCAAGGCTGAGGCAGGAGGATCACTGGGAGTTTGGGGCCAGCTTGGGCTACATAGTGAGTTAAAGGCCAGCCTGAACTATATAGCAAAATCTCGTTCCAAAAAAACCCAACCAACCAAACAAAAAAACCAAAGCAAGGGTGGGGTTGGGGGGGATGTCTTTGAGGGGGATTAATGGCACTATGTCTTTTACTATAATAAATTTTAAAAAATTTAAATAGTCACTATGTATTTTGATCACACCTTGTATTTTAAATTGAATTAAGTAAAGCAACATGTTAAAACTGTTATCCTTTAAAGTCAAGTATATACCATGTGGCACTCTTGAGAAATTCTATCACTCTAGGATTTGTTTACAGTCACTTAGGACTTCACACCAAGAGACTATAATTGAATTGTATTCAGTATGTTATGAATATTGAAAACTGATAGATTTATTATCATCTTCATCTAGAATTAGATACACACAATTCCAACACTAAAGAATGATATCCCAGGAAATACACAAACTATTCTACATGAAAACGTTGCTCTTGTTCCCATAATTTTTATTTTATTTTTTTGTGGTGCTGTGGATTGCACCTGTGCATGCTACCACTCATTCTACCCT
This sequence comes from Heterocephalus glaber, assembly GCF_053883595.1. Classification (NCBI taxonomy): domain Eukaryota; kingdom Metazoa; phylum Chordata; class Mammalia; order Rodentia; family Bathyergidae; genus Heterocephalus; species Heterocephalus glaber. Next base: position 15,760,594 of record NW_028258403.1, read on the forward strand.
CTCCCACTGTGCTACATCTGTAGGCCTCATTCCCGTACTTTGAAGAGCTTTAAGAACTATATTTAATGTAAGATTTTAAAAATTACTAGTCAAAATTTCTAAGATTTGATATTAAAAACAGGGCAACAAAAAGCCAAAAAAGTTAGATCTTTAAGAGAGATAATTTTATAGATAATCATAGAGACACATTCAAAATTTCAACTTTGTCGCCATCATTTGAGGCAAGGTAGTATAATCGTTATGAAGTGGTAGATCAGATTGCCTGAGTTATATCCCACCGCCTCCTAATTAGCCATGCTTCTTTAAGCTACATCTCAGTTTCTTTATATGTAAAATGCAGAAAATAATTATATCTACCTCACAATGATGGTATGAAGATTAAACAATACAGTGTCTTATGTCACTGACTAGCTATGTGATCTTTAGTAAATATCCTCATTGAACCCGAGTTTTCTCATCACTAAGACAAACTCATTCTTTTCTCTTCTGGCCACCTTCTCCCTTAGGTAGAAATTGCAGGAAGCACCTTAGTGGCAAAACTACCTATAGAGGCAGTAAGAGAATATTTAATCCCATCAGACTATTCAACTCTTAGGAAGACTGTGGAAAAACTTTTCTGTTACTGAGATGAGACAACAAATGTGAGGAAAAATGAAGTTACACTTGGGGGAACAGTCTACGGCCCTTACTGAAACTGAGGTAACCATGGAAAATGTGATGTGATCAATAGTAACAAGGAAGCGAAAGATGGGTGAAAAATACCAAACTAAGTTTTTTCTTCCCAACATTTAAATATTTTCAAGTGGAACATGGAAACCTTTATTTAGTTGTCAACATTTATTCAGATAGACCTTGTATTTATTTATATCGATAGACAGTTCTGTGTAAGAATAAAACTTAAAAAATTAGAGCCAACAAATCATGAATATGAAATAAAATGGCAATACAAACACCAACAATCTCATTTATTTTCCCCTTTACACTGATTTTCCAACACAATTTCTTTTTCACTTCACTTTTTTGTCCCCACGAGGACTTCCAAAACTACAAAATTCATTTGCTTTAAATAATGAATTAAATTTAGCAGAATGTCTTCTGTTAAGGTCAGAACTTGATCAATAACTCTGTAATGTTCCTGGATATTAATATAACCTAATGGCTAAAAGAATAAATACTTTCATTTAACTGACTAAATTATCTGAGGTGACAGTGAGTGTCATATTGCTAAAGTGGCCTTGATAAAGGATCATGATGATTAGCCCTCAGGGTGAAGAATATATTTTGTTTGAACCCAAACTAAAATTAAAAGGCAACAAACATCAGATGAATACTCATCAATATCCTGTTGCTCCAGATACTGGAGCTCAAATTATCTAAGGCCAGCAAAACTATTTGAATGCAGAAATGTTCCATCTTTGTCTCCCAGCAGTTATTTTAATTATTCTACAATCCACTAAAATGTTGTTTAATCAAGCTTCTGGTCCTAAGTCCCATATGTTCATAGTCCATAGTTCAGGAAGCCGAATCATTTCCTCTGACTGAGGTAAATCCTAAACAAAATAGTGAACATACTATTTTAAAAATTAAAAAGGGTTTTCTCTAAAAATTATGCCTACATTAACATACCATACACTGACTCTAGATAGATAAAGCGCTGATTTTAAGAACTTCCAGCTCGGGGCCGGGGATTTAGCTCAGTGGTTTCGCCACCTGCTGCGCAAGCGCAAGGACCCGGGTTCAATCCCCGGTACCTAAAAAAAAAAAGAACTTCCAGCTCAAAACTTCTAGTAAAATAAAATAAAAAATTTCCTAAGTCTGGTCTAAAAACTGCCAAATCTGAAATTAAATCAGCAGTAGTATTTTCTATTTATTTATTAACTTAGGTTTTTTTCTTTTTTTTTTGAGACAGAGTCTTGCTATGTAGCCCAAGCTGGCCTTGAACTTTCAGTGATTCTCTTGCCTCAGCCTCCCAAGTGCTGCAACTACAGATATGCACCACTATGCCGGGTACTCAATCTAAATGACTCAAGTTTTTCCCAGGTCCTCAATTTAATAACAACTCAAGTTTTCTCTCAGGTGGGGGAAAAATGAGTGCTATTTAGCAGAATATTTTATGATTATAGATACTAGCCAATAAAATCTGCAATACTCTTAAATCATAAGAAAAATTTAAAGGAATAAAAACAAGAGAGATAGGGGGGATGGCTTAAAGGGTGTTAGAAACAGGTCACATTAAAATAAAATTTTTATAAAACAACTGGTAATATGCTGTTAGTGTATCACTTAGTGTCAGATAACATGAACAATTACATTTTCTAACTGTAAAAGGCAATATAATTTTTAAGTAATCTTAGAAATTAGTTTCACTATAAAGCTACTATGGCTCAGTCAGCAATAATGTTCAACTCTGACCTTTGGTGTCAGCATCAGTTATTTGCTCTTTGGCTACTTCCTCTTCTTCTTCTGCTATCGCCTGGAAGATTGCAGTCAGGAAGAAAAAAAGCAATTCACATAGTGGGCCTTCACTGTCATTTCCTACAAGAGCTTCCTCTAACACTTCTGTGAACAAAATATTTAAAATAAATTTAAAGTTCTGTTCATGACTGAGAAAACTCCAGTGGAATAATAAACATTTAATCAACAACAGAAAGCACAGCTAAGTATTTATTCAACCCAAAATATGAGTACAATAAAATCATAGGCCAAAGTGACTGCATTCAATTAAGCCGAAAGAATCTCAGTAGATAAACATTTCATCTAAATTCTATTAACAATACAAAGATCCATTACTGTCTCATTGTTTTATTTATTTATTTAGGGTTTTTTTTGAGACAGGGTCTCACTACAGATGTAGTTCAGGCTGGCCTTGAACTCACTATGTAGCCCAGGATGGCCTTGAACTTGTGGTGATCCTCCTCAGTCTCCCCAGTGCTGGGATTACAGGTATGCACCACCATGCCCAGCTGTTGTCTCACTATTCTTGAAAGCTATATGGGACATACAGTGCACAGGAGAGATAATTATTGGGTTTACAGCTTTACGTTGTTTCATTTTTGAAGTGCTGGGGGTTGAACACAGGGCTGCTAGGCAAGCACTCTACCACTGAGGTACACTCCCAGCCCATTAACTTTTGGGTTGAATCCTAACATTGTGTTCAAATATTAAATAAATGTTTCTTATCTAATTCATCTAACTCATATCAGCATTGTTTAGAATTTCTTCATTTGTAAGACACAATGATTCATAAGTCAACTAACTCGTAAGGGGAAACTGAAAAAACTGAGCCCTTCTGATGAATATACAGTATTCTTATTAAAGTAAGAGTGACATATTTTACTTTTGAAGGCCTCTACATGGATCTTGAAGAAATGTGGCTGTTTGACAGCTAAAAATTCAAAATTTGACCCAATTCTTTCTCATCTTAAACTTTTTTTTTTGGTACCAGAGATTGAACTTGGGTCCTTGCGCTTGTGCAGCAGGCAGTGTAACCACTGAGCTAAATCCCCGGTCCTCATATTAAACTCTTAAGATTGCTCTTATAAAGAAAAATTTGGTAAGTACACAGGCAAGCAGAAATACAAATGGCAAGTAGGCAATCATTTGACTGTAAACATGCACATATTACTCCTACTTCTCCATCCCTTTCAGTTTCAGGTGGCCTGCAACTGCTCTGACCAGTGGAATGTGGCAGAAGAAAGGCTGTGCAGTTCCAAGCCTAGGGTTTCAGAGGGTGGGCTGGCTGTCTGCTTCCAGCCTCCTAGAGCTCTGAGCTGCCATGTGAGAAGTGCAGTAGAAGTGGGATGCTATGTGAAGCATCAGATTTGCCCATGGAGAGGCCACCATGAATATCCAGCTAGTCAATCCCTTAAATGGCTCTAGTTCTAGCCACAGTTTTAACCACAGGAGAGCCCAAGAGAGAATGCCAGCTAAGTCCAGTAACCCTGAAGAACTCTGAGAGGACTTTTTTTAAGTCCCTAATTTTAGGATGAACTATAACGCAGCAATGCATAAGTAGAATACTTGCCTAGGGTTACTCCCTCAGGAAACTCATCTTGAAGATCAAAAAGTTCCCCAAATGCATTGAGGAACTCCAAAACCATCAGAGCATCACCAAAGATTTCAGGAGGTAGTCTAGTTTTCACTGGAGTTGGTTCTGGAAGTTCCTGTAAGATTAAACTATTTATATAAATATTTGAACTAATTACAGTTCAAATATTTAAAAATTTTAAGAAGTGAATAAGACATACTCTTTACCTAGTAAGAACTATCCTATGTAGCTTAATGGTTCCCAATCCTGGATGTTTATGACAATAATCCTGGAACTGTAAAAATGTCCTGGACTTATTCCAACTTTACTAAGTCACAGGCCCTACCAGGGAGAAGACTACAAGGAAGAAACAATTTTCCTTCCACAAACTAAGAACATAACTTTAAGCTGAAGTGTATTTCCTGACTGTATTCCTAGTTAAGAAGATCTTTTTTTTTAGTTTTTTTCATTTTTTTTAAGCAAAACATTTATTGGTGCATTTTAGATATATATAATGATATAGATATACAGATATAATGATAACATTCATCATAGGGAATTTGTACCTGTATATAATACATCTTGGTTCTTTTTTTCCCATTCCTCCCTTTGACCCCTCTTCCCCTTCTTACATACAAAAGCTTTGTTTCCATTTTTTCTATTTTCTTTTTTTTTCTTGTCCCTTCTTTCCTTTCTCCCTCTCCTCCTCCTTTGTTCCTCTTCTCATCTGAAGTCACATTAGCTATACAAATATTGTCTGCTATGCAGTGCTTCCTTATGATATGGAACATACCTATTGCTAATTTAGAAATGCTTCTTTATAAAGTGAAATGAATGAGTTTGGTTTAAATACTTTGGTTATTTCTGAAAATAAGCAGAATCCTTACCTAGCAACCAAGCTAAATGAAGGCCTGGCTACAGCAGCAATTGGATTGTCAGGGATCACAAAAACTGACCAATTATACAATCAATAAAGCTTATTACAAAACACTGCCAATGCTACCTTGGAATTTGAAGTATGAATATGTGCTTAATTGGCTATTTCTTCTTAGTTAAATATAAAGAGGCTGCCATTAAGTAAAAGAAACATTTCATCAGCAAAGCCAAACGGCATATAAAACAGATGTGTGTCATATATCACATAACATGCTTATACCTTGAGATCATCACATTCCATATCTTCTCTGGGTTTATTCCACTGTTTTATGTATTCCATATATTTTCGCTTTTCTTCACGTAATTTCTCTCTTTCCTAACAAAAAGTAAATAAAAATTCTTAGAAGAAATTTATTATGCAACATTAACATCACCTGTGAACTTGTTAGAAATGCAAATACTCTGGCCCCACTCCAGACCTACTGAACCAGGAACTCTGGGGTTAGGACCAGCAATTGGTATTTTAATGAGTGTTTCTAGTGATTTTAATGTACACTAAAAGTTTAGAAGCACTGATCAAAAAAAATGGCTATCGGGCTGAGGATTTAGCTCAGTAGCTTCACCATCTGCCTCACAAGTGCAAGGTCCAGAGTTCGATGCCTGGTACAAAAAAAAAAAAAAAGGCTATCAAAATAATGCTACAAAGACTGAAAATACACTCACCAGCTCCTGAATAAATATTTAATCTGGCTCTGCCTATAGTATCCCACTCCCTATATTTCAATTCAATTAGATCCTGACAAAGTAATTACTAGAGCACTTAAAATAAGGCTCCCTTTGTATTTGTAATACTTTGTTAGTTTCAAGATTTATCTGAATATGATAACAGCTTAGAGAAAGGCAGAGGGAACATTAAGTAAAAGCAACAACATTAGAATATGGTTGATGTTAAAAAGAAAAGAAAGAAAAAAAAATCCCAGGGGTATAAATAATGTAACATTTTGGGCTGGGATTTAGCTCAGTGGTTCCGCCACCTGCCTCACAAGCAGAAGGACCTGAGTTCGATCCCTGGTACCAAAAAAAAAAAAAAAAAAAAAAAAAAGAATATGGTTGATGGACTTCTCTTTCTTAAAGCACAGGCTATTTCTCCTGCTAACTTGGTCTTTTGAAGCCATTACTACTTGGTTCTGATATTTGAAACTACAAGATAAATGTTGACCCCTTAAAGGCTTCTAATGAAGTACAGCATAAATATTTCATTATTTTTTACCAAATATATGTACATATTAATATTCTCTTAAAATTTAGAAAACATCAAATGTAAACAGATGTGCACATTATCAAATCTTCCTCATGAAATGTTTCATTACAGAACTTAGCTGTGTTTTGAATATTTACCTGCAATAAATTTTCTCCCAAAAGAGTTCTTATAGAATGCAATGAAATGGATAGATATTCTCATTGTCACTAAGAGTATAAATGAGAACATGTTTGGCAAACACTTATCTATGTATGTATATAAAAGTTTCTTTAAATGTTCTTATCCTTTGACCTATTATTTCTACATCTACATTATTTACCCAAGGACACAGTCCAAAAAAGGACTTAGTCTAAATTGAGAATTTGGATTTCTGAGCAAAAAATTGCAAAGCACTTAACTATAGCAATTTGATTAATTATTATGCTATAAATAAAATTTTATTTACATTAATAACATAAAGGAATGTTTATAATATGTTAAATGAAAAAAGTATATTAGAATTTAAATGGTAGATGCTCTAATATTTTAAGGCCCAGAATAAAGAATGAAAATAAGTCAAGGATTAATTCTATCTTTAAATGTTGCCATTAAATTACTAACCTTTACATTTTCTAGAGTGAACTTGTATCACACCCCCCCACCTCCCCAAAAGCATATGTGAAATTACTTGAAATTAATTCAAGAAAGTATAGGGAACTGATATGAGCACAAAGTGTTCTCTGGCCCTCTACAGCTAGTTGTGAATATCTCAAAACCTATGAAAATCCCTGACTTCAAGGGAATCAGCTATAAATTCTCTAAAGAGTATGTACAACTGCAGAAGATAAGACTACAGGTGTGTGGCACTGCACCTGGCTCCAATATATTATATTTTTCTTGCTACATATTACCTTTGAAAGTTTTATATATCATCTTCTCTAAATTTGGAATTTTAAATAATGGAGAAAATTATTTAGAATTGCACTTTAAAAGATTAAATGAGGGGGTAAAGGCAAGTAAAAAATACTATATGCTGAACCTTAAGTCATTTGATAAAGGCACACAGAAATATGCTGACTCTTTAGTCATTTTTTAAATTTTCCACAGCAAAAGGGAAATTAACCAATATTGTTTCTTGGACCTTTATACAGACATAAATGTGAATCAAAGTGGTAAAGGCATTTGAAAATTAACTATGAATTGAAATATGTGAAATACTATTACTATATACTGAAAGAATAGCTAATAAACTCAAATGAATACCTTTTCTCTTTCTATTTTAAGCCTCTCCTTTTCTTCTTTTTTCTTTAATCTCTCTTCTTCAATAATTTTCTTCAGTTCTTCCCTCTTTTTCTCTTTATCTTCCCTTTCTTTTTTCTTGGCTTGTAGGGCATCTGCTTTTTCTCTTTTTAATTTAGCCTTTTCAAAAGCTGTAGAGAAGGTCAAACTTGAAAATGTACACAGATTAAAAAAACAACAGTAGGGCTGGGGATTTAGCTCAGTGGTTTCGCAGCCTGCTGCGCAAGCACAAGGACCCCAGTTCAATCCCCGGTACCAAAAAAATAAAAAATAAAAATAAAAAAACAACCCTTGGCATTTTTTTGTTGTTGTAACAAAAGATGTCCTCAAATAATTCATGGGTAAAAGAGATTAATAGGAACTCATGAAATTCCTGAAAGGCTCAATGATTGATTAAAATTGGAAAAGCAAATTGGGTAGGTTTAAGACAAACTACAGTACTAGGACAATCATATCCTGCTTTTCTAAGCCTTGATAACTCTAAATTGTGCTCTAAAGATCAGCAACAAGGTTATTATCTTTTTTTTGGTATGGGGTATTGAACTCGGGATCTTGTGCTTGTGCGGCAGGGACTGGAACCACTGAGCTAAATCCCCGGCCCAAGGTTATTATCTTGTTAAAATTACAGAATCTTAGCTCCAACCCAAACTTACCAATCTAGAATCTTCATTTTAACAAGATTCATATGCACATTCAAATAGGGAAAGCAATGCTTTAAAAGACTGTGTAAGTCAAACACAATGGCCCAAAACATTTTGTAACTCCTAGAAACTCCTATTTCTGCTTAATCTAGATTAAATAATTTAATAGAAGATATGCTATACCTTAAAATATTGTTTTAAGAGATCAATAGGTCTCATTTATTTTGTTTTGTTTTGTTTTGGTGCCACGAATCGAACTCAGATCCTTGAGCACGCGCAGCAGACGGCGAAACCACTGAGCTAAATCCCCAGCCCCAGGTCTCATTTATTAAAAAAATAAAGAGTAAATCAGAAATATGTTATTTTAGAAATATTTCTCACTTGGCCACAAGAGAAACAGTCTTTGTAGTCTCTAAACAGTTTTTGTGGGGGAGGAGGGAAGAAAGGGAGAGAGGGAGAGAAGAAGGGAGGGAGAAAGGGAAGAGGAAAAGAGAGACTGAGACTGTGTTGAGACAGGGTTCCACTACATAGCCAGGCTGGCCTTCAATTCAAGATCCTCTTGCCTCCATCTCCCAAGTGTTGGGATTACAGGCATGTGTCATCCTACCTGGCCACAGAGAATGCTAAAACTCACCCAGTGTCTTCATTTCTTCTTGTTTCAAAAGTTTGTCTCTTTCTTTAGTAGCTTTGTTCCTATAACCTGCAATAGTCTGTTGATTAGCAATGCTGTCTTCCTAAAAAAAAATCAAGAAACTAAAGTTATAAACCACAAACTATACAAACTGATGCTCTGTCTGATTCTTATAGCAAGAATAAAAACAAAAAATTTAAAGGCTAACACTGATTATCTTCTTTATACTAAAATGAGTTTTTATTCTAATATATTAAGACATTCTTTCGGAGATCATTTCTATAGTTTGTTACTAAAATATTACTAAACCTTTAACAACTCTAATCATGAGGATATATAGAACATGAGGTAATTCTATAGGTTTATAAATTAGTAGAACAACATCTCAGGAAAAAAATTAGTAATATACTGAAAAAGTTTTAAAATAATGCATTAGAGAAACAAATCCTCTAAGTTACTTTATAAACTAGATGGTAAAACAACAAATATGAAAGAGGCAGAGAAGAGACAGGCCAGAAACATTCTTGTGGCCAATGTCAAAATTTTATTTTTACTTTATTTCTCTTTAATCTGCTTATTGTGTATTATATTATTATCTTATAAATGCAATAAAACATTAATTCACTTGAATGTTTGAGTACCTACCATGTACTAGGCATAGTACTAATCATGGTGGTAAATAAGAAACTTGGTCCCTTCTCTCATAGATAGTTTAGCATGGAAGTCAGATCTTAAGTAAGTAAAATGTGAGAAGACTTATTAGAGTTGACATTCAACATTCTGAGTAAACAAAATCTCAGAATTTGGCTAAGTGCCGAAATGGAAATTCAAAACAGCCCAAAGAGATAGCTATAATTGAGTTAGAGTTGGAAAATAAAAGTGCTAATTAGTCATTTTGGCTTTAGTTATCTCAAGTATTTATATCACCCTGAATCATTTAAGCTAGGCAAGAAAACAAGGGATCAGTCTTGAACTCCAATTCAAATTCCAGCTTTTATGTTACTTTGAGAAAACAAATTAATCTTTGAGCCCATCTCTTCATTTGTAAAATGGGATCCTACCTATCTTGAAGAGCTTGGAAGATAATATATATAATAAAAATATTTAAAGTAGGAATATAATAAAAAGCAGCTTACTGTATTAAATCTTATTTGAAGAAGGATATAGGCCTCTTTTGGGGGAGAAGAAAGTACTGAGAAGAGGCACAAGGGCACTGAGAAAAGAACAGAACAACAGAACAGTCTCCATCTTAAGGTTTTCCATCAGGGAAGAAGTAAAATAAGATGTCCTCTGCTTGTTCTTCTTACAGCACACAAGCAACTCTTCTAGCCAACACTGAAATGAAGCTTGGAAATGACTCTCAAAGATTCTTTAATAAATTTCTCAATCATGCTGACTGTGCTACAAGCTATACTTAGAAGCAGTTGGAACCTGGTTTGTGAATCATTACTGTCATCAGCAATCCCTACCAAGCAGAAGAGAACAAAAGAAATGTATAGAATAAGGGTAGGAGAAAATAAAAGTACAGTAAGAAAGGGAATTTTTTTAAACAAGCAGAATAACCCAAAATAAATTCCTTCCAACTCAGGCAACTGCATTGGGTTATTAGTTTACCCAGTTTTGGAAATTTTCATGGTGTCCTTGCTCCCTAAATTGAGAAACAACAATAACCCGAGGGAAGAAAATTCCTTATTGCTAAAGGTAAGAAAGATAAAGTGGGAAGTGAGCATAGAATAAAACACATCATTCAACTTAAACTGCCCTTCCCTTTCTGTCCGAAAACTCCTTAGGAAAGACTCACTTCACAATCTGAGGCCACTCATACATACACTGGATCAGCAGCACACGTTATTACTTGCTTGCATTTAGGCTACCATTTTTTGGTTAAAGTCTATTTTCACTCTGTACAAAAGATATATAAGTATATTGGATATTATGAAAGGTATATTTCATAAGTATTTGACTCTACACAGAAACTGGAGAGCCCGCAACAGTAACTATGAGGGAGCATGGTGGTACATGCCTGTAATCCCAGCACTCTGAGAGGCTGAGGAAGGAGGACGGCAAGTTTGAGCTCAGCCTAGGCATGTTAGCAAGACCATCTCAAAACAAGAAATAAAAAGGGCTGGGATGTAGCTCAGTGTGAAGGCCTTAGTTCAATCAAAGTATTGGTAGTATTGGTGGTGGGAAAATCCTACATATTTTTTGCCTCATTTCTCATTATATCCATGTGTCCCAACAGATCAGCCATACTGCATTCACTACTCAGTGATGCCCTACAAACCCTGAATCACTTTCTTTTTTGGTACCAGGGATCGAACTCAGGACCTTACTGCTTGTGACGCAGGCACAGTGCCACTGAGCTAAATCCCCGGCTCTACTTTTTTTTTTTTTTGAGACAAGGTCTTGCTATGTAGTCTAGGGTGGCCTTGAGCTCACTAGCTCACTATGTAGTCCAGGCTGGCCTCGAACTCACAGCAATCCTCCTGTCTCTGCCTCCTGAGTGCTGGGATTACAGGCATGTGCCACCATGCCCAGTTAAATCCTGAATCATTTATACCTCAAATATCTTTTCTACCTTTTTGCTTCATCATTAGAAGTAGTGTGTTGTCTAGCTCAAGTATTGCTTTTTTTTTTTTTTTTTTGGTATTGGGGATCAAACTCTGGACCTTGTGCTTGTGAGACAGGCGGCGGAACCACTGAGCTAAATCCCTGGCCCAAGTATTGCATTTTTAAAGTCCTTCATCATTTCATCAGGTCAGAACTTACTGCTCTTCACATTTCAAGCACAAGTTTATTCCCTGCATTTCATCCTGCTTTACATTTCAGTAACTGCTTATATGCTTGCCTCTACTTGGTAATCAATTAATCTCTGTGGCCCGAGAGCCATGTCTAATTTGTACTTGAAACCTCTTCAAACTGTAACTGCTAAGTAGCTATCAATATAAATATATAGCACACACATTTTCTTGTGTGAAGCAATACGTTTCTTCTATAGACTAGGAGAGTGACAGGAACCAAATATTGCTTTTGATTCTCAATACTGTTTTATTATGTTTTTATTTGTTTCAGTACTGGTAATCAAACTCAGGACCTTGAGCTTGCCAGGCAGGCATGGCACCACTGAGGTAAATTCAAGGCCCCTTGTTTTATTATGTTTTTAAACTCTTCTCTTTACCTGACTAACAGATAGTCGTTTGGGAAGTCTCCCTCTTCCTCTGTTAGCAGGACTGAAGATGAATGTAGGTGGATCATCAGGGAAGAAATAAGAAAAATCTTGTTCTGCTATTTTATATGTTGAAAGAGATGATGCCTTAACAAAAAAGGGTGGATACAATAACAATATATTAGTAAACTATATACAAAGATGCTAAGTCATATAATCACAGTTACTGCTGCTGAAGATCAGGTTAAAAAGAGAATTTCATGTTATTGTCTAGTGAAATACATTTTAATTAGTTTACCTGAGCCTTTTCTAAATCAGAAAATTATCAGCTTTACCAGAAGGAAACTACAATTTAAAGACTGCTTTACCATAAATTATCAAGAATGTTTCCAGATTTCTGAAAACTATTTCACAATTACATGGAATTAATCTGCTTGTTTTGCTTCTGACTCATTTTGCCTGAGTTTTTGTATGACTATAATTGCCAAACTGATGAATTTCTTTCTTTTTTACCTCATCCTCACATCTAGAACTTGTTTATTTATTTGTCATCCTAGTCCAACCCTAGACTTTTTACTAATTTGGGCCTTAGGGCCAAGACCATTCTTTTTCTCAAAGAAAACAAGTGCCATTTACAGAAATATCTTTTAGGAAACATGTAAAGAAAGTAATGGTACAAAATGGGAACACTTCTACCTGGGGTTTTCTACAGAATATTTTTCAGTAGAACACAACTTCTTTTTTTTTCTTTTGTCAAACAACTCTTTATTTTTTATGGTACAAATTAAAAGTGACAGATCTGAAGCTGTTAAGAAATACACAAAGTGCAGCTTTACCAGCCATACAGATACTGCTCTAGATTAAGTACAGTTATTATTTTTTTAAACATTAAGCAACCTGTGCAGATAAATCAGCTTTGGTTTCAATGTCAGAGCAAGTAAGGAGCTTTGAAATATCCAGTTTGGCTTCTCGGTTGCAAGTCTATCATGTCAACTTTTCATCACGATGGTTTATCCAGAACAACCCAGTCTGTTCCCCTGCCCTCCCTCCTGCTGCCTGCTCCAGGCATGGAGAAGCAGATATCTTAGTGGTGCCTCCTAAGTGACCCTGGTGACCAGTCTAGATCACAGCACATAGGAAAAAAAAAAAAAAAGAAAAAAAGAAAAAAAAGAAGAAAAATATTTCACTTCTTTAACAAATAAACTAATGCGCCTCATATAATTTCAAGTTGAAGACAACAAATCACACGACAAAAAAATCATTACAAAATGTTTTCCAAACATATCTAACAGTCAAACATGGAAGTGAAAATCAATTTCCCTTTTCTCCATTTTGTTTAAGCTTCATCATTAGCTGGGTACAAGTAGAGCACTGAGGTAAAACATTGATGAACAGTTTGTATTCCTTTTTTTTCCTTCTTAAAATAGGAACAGTAGTATTGCGAGATTGTCAGCAACATTTAGCCATATCTATACACTGTGCGTATACCTACAAATACTGAGCTTTGGTCCAGCATAGAGAAGACGAACAAAGGCAATTTACGATTTCTTTTTGGTTATAGCTTGAGTTCTTTGACATGCCTCTACTTGTTCTGTTTTTCCTAACTCCTTTTGCTTTTGTGTTCTCTCTTTTGTAGAACACAACTTCTAACTTCTAACATTCAGTCAATTCTGGTCACCATAGTTAATAAAGAATCTATTAAGGTTTTGTAAGTCAACTCTATCAGGATGATCATATGTATATCCCTCATAACCCTGGGTATCCAGAACTGCCTATCAGGTATGAATGTAAAGCACATAGATGGTTTCCTCTCAAATATAGTATGAATATTTCTTACCTAAAATGCTTAGAAACAAGTGTTTTCTGACTTTTTAAAAAGATTTTGGAAAGTCTGCATATCCATGATGAGATAGGTTGGGGATGGGACCCGAGTCTAAACATGAAATTCATACAGGCTTATATATACACCTTAGACATATAAGCCTAAAGGTATATTTTTCATATTTATGTGAATGAAACAAAGTTTCATGATATAGAATCTTATACTTGTAGATCTCTGATGTAGTTCAGGCTAGCCTTAAACTCACTAGGTAGCCCAGGCTGGCCTCAAACTCATGGCAATCCTCTTGCCTCAGCCTCTCAAGTGCTGGGATTACAGGTATGCACCACCATGCCTGGGCTTTTTTTGCCCAGTACCCAGATCCAGATATAGTTCTCTGATAGTCAGTGGTTTTAAGAGCACAGTTCTAAGCATTCCTTCATCAAGGTAGATACATAATCACATTTAATTTTTTTCTTTCAGAGATGACTGTCTTACAGTTTTCAAGTTTTTACATTTCACTGTAAATTTTAATCATGTCTATGTGCCCATTTTTTTCTTTTCTTTTTTATTTTTTGAGACAGGATCTCCCTATGTAGTTCAGGCTAGCCTTAAACTCACTATGTAGCCCAGGCTGGCCTCGATCTCATGGCAATCCTCTTGCCTCAGCCTCCCAAGTGCTGGGATTACAGGTGTGCACCACCATGCCATGCCTGGCCTCTTTTCTTTTTTTTGAGACAGGGTTTTGCTATATAGTTTGAGCTGGCCTTAAACTATGTAGCACAGGCTGGCCTTGAACTTGGGAGCAATCTGCCTGCCCCAGCCTCCCAAGTGCTGGGATTACAGGCATGCGCCACCATACCTGGCTCCATTTTTCTACTGGAGTGCTAATGTCTTCCTAATTGATTTTAGTTCTTCACTGTGTTTACTGCAGGTATTCTTCTCTATGGTTCTATAGTGGTACCTTGGTTCAAGAACTTAATTTGTTCTATGATTTTGGAAAAGATGGCCACATTTGTGATTATGTGGGAAAGATGGCTATGGTTGTTTTGTCACCCAATGCAGAGTTCACAAACAAAAACAAAATTTTGCCAAATGTTTCTGTTTGCAAACCAAATTGTTTGCAAACAAAAGCATTTGTGAACCAAGATACCACTGTACTTGCTTTTGGAATCTGTTCATAACATTTTGAAATCTGTATGTATATACTGTCAACTCAATCTCATTGTTGGCATTTCTTTTCTATTGCTCTTCTTAAGTATTTCAGCTTGTATAACATTAAAATTTGTTTCATTTTATGAGTTCTTTTTTTGCATCAGTTCTGTTTTTCCAAATAGTTAAACCATGGCCTGGTTTGATTTATTACACAATTTGTTTTACCTCTAGAGATATGAAATGTTACTTTTTACATAAACTCATATTTTTTCTTTGGTACCAGAGATCGAACTCAGGACCTTGCACTTGCGAGGCAAGCAGCAGAACCAATAAGCTAAATCCCTGGCTCTACAGCTTTTTTTACTTAATACTGCTCTATCCCAGGTATTTCACATCTTTAAAAATTAATTTTAGTGGGCCGGGGATTTAGCTCAGTGGTTCCACCACCTGCCCTGCAAGCTAAGGACCCAAGTTTGATCCCCGGTACCAAAAAAAAAAAAAATTAATTTTAGTTTAACCATTTAACTTTCCATTTAGTGTACAATGTGAGGTCTAAAACTTGATTTTTCTCTTTTAAAGAATAGGAATAAAGGGCCGAGGATTTAGCTCAGTGGTTTCGCCGCCTGCTGCACAAGCGCAAGGACCCAAGTTCGATCCCCAGTACCCCCCCAAAAAAAAGAATAGGAATAAAATATAACCTCTTTATTATTGGCCCATGTTGTTCTATTAATATATTGTTTTATCTGGTAGGATGCTTTAAAATTATTTTTTGAACCCATCTATTATTTATAAGCCAGAACCACATAATTAGAAATCAATATGGGCCGGGATTTAGCTCAGTGGTGCCGCTGCCTGCCTCGCAAGCATAAGGTCCTGAGTTCTATCCCCAGTACCAAAAAAAAAAAAAGAAAAGAAATGAATAGTAGTCCCACTTCCTAACTTTTCTTTGTTCCAAGTTTTCCATCTGTTTTCACCAGTCCTGGTTGATGCTTTTTTTTTTTGGTACCAGTGATCGAACTCAGGACTTTGCACTTGTGAGGCAGGCGGTGGAACCACTGAGCTAAATCCCTGGCCCCAAAAAACATTTTTTAAAAGTACTAAAAATTGGATAAAAAGAAGGCTATTGGGCCAGGGATTTAGCTCAGTGGTTTCGCCGCCTGATGCGCAAGCACAAGGACCTGAGTTCAATCCCCAGTAGCAAAAAAAAAAAAAGAAGGCTATTTAAAACCATCTTTGAAATAAATTTCTGCAATGCTTTATAACATTATCCACTTCTAATTGGTTTTTTTCCTTCCAACAAATAATTACACTATTCTGGTTACCTTAATTTTAATGATTCCATCTTGTGTTTCACAGTGTTGCTTCAGAAACAGCTTTAGTTTTTCACGAGAAAATAGGTGTTTTCTCCGGCTACAGAAGGAAAGAAGAGAAGGTAGTTTTAGTATCAAAGAATTCAACTCAAACTCCATAATCTCTGTAAATTTATAACCATAACTAGAAAATGACAGATATTTTACCTTCCAACAGTATTTATGTAAAAGTTATGAGAAACTTTATAAACAGGTATTTATGCTGGAAGTTACAAGTTGTGTGGATCTATTATAAAATGTCTACTAAATAAAAAATACAAAAATATTTCTGGAAGATTTTTAATGTTTAATTAAATTCAATGTACTCTTATCAAGAAAAAGCCAAGTTAAAAGCTACAATGAATAGATAAACAACATTTTAAAGCAGGACCCTTCCAAAAATGTATATTCTTTTCCTACACTTTAAGTCTCATGACAGTAAGGACTTGGGTTCACTAGTATACTCTAGCACCACACAGTAGCTGGCAAAGACAAGGTAAAATTGTGGATTTTTTTTTACCATATCTTTGCAATACATAGTAGTTATATTTGTTCTGGGGAATTAGTATATGAATATAGCTAGCGTTATCTTGATCACTTTCAATCCCTTTACCTACCTTCCCTTTCCTCCGATCCTCTTCTCCATCTTGAACAATGTCTGCCTTCTTGTTCCTACTATCTTGCCTTTATTTTACTTAATTTTAAGTTTCTCATGTAAGAGGAAACATGATATTTAAATTGAAATTTCTGTGTCTGACTTATTTCACTTAACATATGTTCTCAACTTCCATCCATTTTCCTACAAATGACATGATTTCATTCTTCATGGCCGAATTTTATATATACATACATAATTTTATCCATTTGTCTGTTGATGAGCATCTAGGCTGTTTCCAGAGCTTAGCTATTGTGAATTGCATCACTACAAACCTGACTATGCAGATATCACTACAGTATGATGTCTGTAATTCTTTCGGGAATATACCCAGGAGAGATATAGTTGAGTCAAATAAAATTTCTATCTTTAGTTTTTTGGGAAACTTATCTCCACATTGATTTTCCATAGTTGTACATTAGCTTACATTTCCACCAACAATATGCAAGGGTTCCTTTCCCTGCTCATCCTTGCCGGTATGTGTTGCTTTTTGTGTTCTTGATAGCCATTCTGACTGGGCTAAGATGAAATTGTTGACTACTGTATAAATAACTAGTTCTCAAGGACTGCACTGTCCTGTATAATAGCTACTAACTACATGTGAGTTTTGGTTTTTTGAGACAGATTCTTGCCATGTTGGCAAGGCTGGCCTTGAACTCACCTGTTCTCTTGCCTCAGCCTCCCAAGTAGCTGCGTTTAAGGTGCATAATACCACGCCCAATTTTACATGTGTTTTTTCACTAAATTAAAAAACTCAGTTCCTTATTCTAAATAGCCACATTTAAAGTGTTTAACAGCCAGACAACAGACATTGGCTATCATTCTGAACAGAATATATATAACACTTCCATTATCATAGTTCAATTTGTCAGTACTATTCTAGCATATCAAGTTTTCTTTATTACAGAAATATTACTACCACTTTATTAACAAAGAACATTACTATTTTTTGATGCTAATAAAGAGCTGTAGGGCTGGGGATGTAGCTCAGTGGCACAGTGCCTGCCTGGCAAGCACGAAGTCCTGAGTTTGATCCCTGGTACCAAAAATAAATAAATAAATAGAACTATAAACCATTTAAAGACTTCTACTGCCAAATATAATGTTCTCATTTCATAACTGTATGGCTTACCAATTAAGAAGAAAATGGATTAATAACACAGTAACCAAGGTATACCAGTAAAATGAAGTAAAAAGTAGATTGAAAAATAAAAATTAAATAGAGATTATAGTATATAATGTATCTTGAACTAAAGGCAAAAGAAAAAAAGATAAAGCTCAATTGTAATAATGAAAATATTCAGTCATTACTATTCAATAGCTCATAAACTAAACAAACTTAAAAGTCTCAATAATATACAAATATTAGATTAGGAATATTATTTTTCAATATACTAAAATGTAGAATGCTTTGTTTAAAAATCTTAACTAGTGATGTACCCTTCAAAACTAACAAACCAACTGACAAACCACGTACCTCAATAAAGACATAGAAAGTGATCTATTTGATTCAGGATTTATTTCACACATATCACTTTTCTTTGGATACATGAGTACGTATGGGATAAACAGCATGAGAGATTAAGTAAAATTATTTTACATCAAATAATATGTAAGATTGATTCCTAGAAGGATGATAATGTCAACTTATTCTCAGATGACTAAGAGTTTAACCATAATGGGAAACAAAAAGGAATTTTTCTAAAATAAATTTATGCTACCTACAGCCAATGCTTTTTTTTTTTTGGTACCGGGGATCAAACTTGGGACCTTGCACTTGCGAGGCAGGCGGCGGAACCACTGAGCTAAATCCCCAGCCCTAATTCTTTATATTAGGCACTCACTATCTCTCTCTCTCCTCTGACTGGGTCTCAAACAAAATTTTTAAAGGATATTTATATTTTACTATGAAACTCCCTCTCTCTTCTCTCTCTCTCTTTTTGTGCTGGGGATGAAACCCCAGACAACTTTGCAAATGCTAAGCATGAGATCTACTACACTAACCTACATTTCCAGCCCCTATTTAACTTTCTCAAGGAACAGAAAGAGATGCCTGTGTTTAATGATTAAAATACTACAAATGTGACATCTTTGTAAGTACATTCAAAATTTTTCAGCTTTGATAGTTGAATTCTCTCATGAGAAATACTTCATAAATAGAATACTTCTTAATTCTTTAGCTTGAAGACCATTTGGGGGTGGTTACTAATCTAAACAAAGGACTCAAGGAGTCCATTAGGATTCATTTTTAATCACTCTATGAATATATAAATACACATTTATTTTAAAAATGGAAGCCGCCAGGTGTGGTGGTGCTTGTATATGCTCCTAGCACTCAGGAAGCTGAGGCAAGAGGATTGCTGTGAGTTTTGAGGCTAGCCTGAACTAATAGTGAGACCCTGTCTCAAAAAACCAAAAAAAAAAAAAGGAAGCAATCACTTGCAACACTACTCATTTGTTCTAAATCAGACCTTCTTATCCTAATACACATAATTATTTCACTTTAAACTACACTAGAGAAGATACTGATTTTTACCTGATTTGTGTTGCTTTAACAAGTGCAGATTCATATAATTCCTTTTTAGTGGGTTGCACCTTATACTTGAACAATAAGGGATCAACTGCATCTTTTTTCTTTCTAGAAAGGAAGAAAAAACACAAATAAGTTAATAATTCAGAAACATGAGATTTGTGGGAACTTAGTTTCTATGAATATACTGTAAAAAAATCTTATATACATTTATTTTAACTACTCTCCTCATTCTATTAGCCAAAATAGTACAAAGCACAATTTTTTTTTTTTGGTATTGGGGATCAAACTTGGGACCTTGCACTTGTGAGGTAGGTGGCAGAACCACTGAGCTAAATTCCTGGCCCAAAGCACAATTTAATTTCGGTAGGTGTTATGCCTTATGTCTAGATGTCCCCCCAAAGCCTCATGAGGTCATAGGTGGGGCTTTTTCAGAGGTGGCTAGATCTAAAGGGTGTGATGCTGGCATTAAGGGTGTGTGATTACTAAATTAGTTCACTAATTAGAGTCTGGCATAGTTCTGGGTGTGAGTGCTATGGGTGAGTAGCTTAGATAGAATATAAAGGGACATGAAGGAGCTACTATTGTCACTTGTAGCTTGCTGCCTTCTGCCTGCCATGAACTGTTTCCTTTGTCCCACATCCTCACCAGCATTTAGTGCTGTCAATATTTTGGATTTTGGCCACTGTAAGGTAGCATCTCATTTTAATTTCCTCTAATTCCCCAATGACAATTGATACTGAACATCTTCCACACTACTTACCTGCTACCTACATATCTTCTTTAGTAAAGTGTCTGTTCAGATCTTTTGTTCCTATTTTAACTCAGTTGCTCATTTTCTTGTTGACTTCTAAGAGTTCTTTGTAAGAGTTTTAAGAGTTCTTATCAGATGTCTTTTTTTTTTTTTGGAGACAGGGTCTCACTATGTAGTTCAGGCTGCCCTTGAAGTCACTATGTAGCCCAGGTTGGCCTTGAATTTGCAGTGATCATTCTGCCTCAGCCTCCCGAGTGCTGGGACTACAGGCATGTGCCACCATGCCTGGCCTTATCAGATGTCTTACACAAATATTTTCTTCAGGTCTGTGGCTTGTCATCCCATTCTCTCAACAATGTCTTTGGCAGATCAGAAGTGTATCCCTTTTTGTTTTGTATCTTGAAAGTCTTCACCATACTTAAGATCATCCAGGTTTTCTCCTTTGTTATCTCCTACAGCAGTGATGGGGAACCTTTTAGAGGTTTCAATGACAACAAATAGCCCAGCTGCAGCCTGCATGCCATAGGTTCACCACCACTGTCCTAGGGGTTTTGATAATTTTGTGTTTTACATTTAAGTCTGTGATCCATCCTGAGCTAACTTTTTGTGATGCGTACAGGCTCTACATTTAGATTTATTCTTTTGCAAGTAGATGTTTAATTGTTCCAGAACCATTTGCTGAGAAGATTATCTTCACTTGATCTTAGCCAAAAGGCCGAGAAGCGATGCTGAGAAGATTATCTTTGCTGCATGGTATGCCGCCTTTGCACCTTTGTCAAAGATCAGTTGACCATATTTATGTAGGTCTATTTCTAGACTGTCTATTGTGTTTTACTGATCTATTTGTCTATTCTTTCAGCAGTACCACACTTATCTGTCCTAAGCTTCAGGTTTTTCCTTATTAAATAACAATATTCTTCCAAGACAGACAAAAATGCATACAAAATACTTTACTCAATGCCTGGTATATTTAATTTTCAAATACTAGTTATAGCTACCTACAATAGTTCACATCAGACAGAACGAGAAATGTAGGGTTGAGACATGACTTGATAGACACTGATATTTTGGAGCAAAATAAGTAGTTAAGAGTGCCTCAGATTTCCTATTTGAATATTATGGTACTATTCATTAAAATAGGGAAGGAAAAAGAAAACAACCTCAAAACAAGCTTAAGAAAGTTTTATTTTGTTTTTTTGGTACCGGGGATCGAACTCGGTTCCTTGCGCTTACGAGGCTGGCGGCGGAACCACTGAGCTAAATCCCCGGCCCTTGTTTTTGTTTTATGATGGTACTGGAGATTGAACCTAGGGCCTTCAAATTGAGCTACATCCCCAGTACTTTATCTTTTTTTTTCCTACAGGGGATTGAACTCAGGACCTTGCACTTGCAAGGCAGGTGCGGTACCACTAAGCTAAATTCCCAGCTCCTTTTTAAAATTTTGAGACAGGGTCTGCCTAAATTGCTAAATCACCCAGGCTGAATCAGAACTTCAGTTCCTCCCACCTCAGCTTCCCAGAGTGCTGAGATTACAGACATGTGCCACCACACCCAGCTTGGAGAAGGCAAGTCAAAGATGCCTAAAGGGAACAGAATGGAGGAATATAGCCATTATGAAAAATAAAGGACTTAATCAATAGTAGACTCACCTGAGATTTTAAATTACCTTCCAGGGCTGTGGATGTACCTTACAGGTAGAGTGCTTGTCTAGCAAGAGCAAGGCCCTGGGTTTGATCCCCAGTATGGCAAATAAATAAATAATTGCAACAGATCTACAAGTTTATATGATTTTTCTCCACCAGCACTCAAATGACACAGGCCATCAAATGACTCAATTTTAGATAGTTACAGAGCTTCTTTACCATACGCACCAAAGCATAAGTATTATAGAATTGTTCTAAGTAAACAAAAATGGAATGTACAAATTAACAGAAAGAGGCTTAGCTAAGACTGTACTCAGGCAGCTGATTGGAATTAACAATGTAGGTTTCAATTTTGAAAATTCTAACATCTGCTGTTAAACCAGACTGTTCAGATGGGTAGTATACCATAGTATGACTAGAAAGGAATGTAAGAAGGAAGAAATGAAGGAAAAATTATTTCAATGGAACACCATCAATCTGATAAATAACTTAAAAATGAACTGAAACCCTGGTACCAAAAAAAGAAAAAAAGAATTGAAAACTCACCCGTTTTGGAAAGGACTATTCTGTGTTTCTGAATCATCACTGTCACTGATGATAATCGTTTCTCCATCTGCACTGTTAACATGTCCATTAGCAAAACCATTTTGATGTGATGGAGGGAGGACTTCCAAAATTCTACACTGTAGCCTGAAATAAAATGACATATTTAAAAATACAAATCATTTGACTTTTACAACCATACATTTCAGAACAGTCTAATTTTTTTTTTTCCTTTGGTACCGGGGATCAAACTCAGGACCTTGCGCTTTCGAGGCAGGCAGCAGAACCACTGAGCTACATCCCAGGCCCTGTCTAATTATTTTAAACAACTGAAAAATTATTAATTATATGTGCCATGTAGATGGGTAATTGTCTATACTGTAAGGTATGAGGGAGGTAAAATTTTACTAAACAATATGAAAAGCCAGACATCATGCTGATGAACCACAAAAGGACCTGTTTTGTAGAAACTACAGCTCACTGAATAAACAATTAAAAAGGAAATTGAGGTCAGGGATTTAGCTCAGTGGTTCTGGCGCCTTTGGCCCCAAGTTCGATCCCCAGTAACAAAAAAAAAGAAAAGAAATAAATTGAGAAAGAAACTATTGAGAAACATGCATTTTAAGATTAGATACATTTAAAACAATGCCACACTATTTTAAAATTCAAAGGTGTGGATTTAGTTTATTCTTTTCCTAGTTTCTTAAATTATAAATTTAGGTTGTTAATTTGAGATCTTTCTTACTTTTTAATGAGTGCATTTATAGCTATACATTTCCCTCCTTAGCCCTGTTTTTACTGTTTTAGAAGTTTTGATATGCTGGGGATTTTTTTGTTGTTCTTTTCATTCATCTCTAAGTATTTTCTGTTTCCTTTGTGATTTTTTTTCTTTGAGTCTTTAGATGTTTAAGAGTATGTTAATTTTACAAACTTGTGAATTTTCCAGTCATCCTGTGATCAGAGAAAATCCTTTTATGATACTGTAACCATTAATTTTAGGCAGAGAAAAGGCAAGTTCACTCTCTCTTCCTGCAAGTCCAACACCCTTTCTCCTGCTCTTGGAGAACTCCAGCCTATAGACTCTGGGATTTGCAGCAATCCCCCACCTCCTGTCTGAGTTCTCAGGCCTTTAGACTCAGAGTCACGCTTCCAGCCTCCCTCCCTGGTTCTCTAACTTGCAGGTGGCTTGCTGAGGAACTTCTCAGCCTCCATAATTAATGGGAACCAATTCTCCTAAGAACTCCTCTCTGCGTGTACACACACACACACACTCCCCCGCCCTCACCTATAGGTTTTGTCACTCTGGAGAGCCCTATTACAAATATCTGTAAGTCCAATAAAACTAAATTTATGACCTATTACCAATCCTGGAGAATGTCTCATGTGCTCTTGAGAAGAATGTGTATCTGTTGTTGGGTTGCATGTTCTGTGTATTGTCAGATCTGGTCGATTTATTATGTTAAGTTCTGTATTTCCTTATTTATCTTCTGTCTGGTTGTTCTATCCATCGAACTCGGGACCTTGCACTTGCAGCATAGGTAGCAGAACCAGAGCTAAATTCCTGGCCCTTTCTATCCATTATTTACAGTGGGGTATTTAAGTTTCCAACTACTATTGTCTGTCTCTCTAGGAGTTATATTATTTTATTCTGTTTAATAAACTTTGGGCTAGTCTATAGTTAGTCCTGACTACCCACATTAAAATCATATGAGATTTTTATTTTTGCAGTGCTGGAAATAGAACCTAGAACCTTGCCTGCTCATGCTAGGCAAGTATTTGACGACTGAGCTACAGCTTAAACTACAGCAATTATATTCTTTTTTTTTTTTTTTTTTTTGGTACTGGGGATCGAATAGCAATTATATTCTTCTTCTTTTTTTTTTTTTTGGTACCAGGGATCGAACTTGAGTCCTTGTGCTTGGGAGGCAGGCAGTGGAACCACTGAGCTAAATCCCTGGCCCTAGCAATTATATTCTTAACTAAAGTAATTCTTTAGAAAATACTGGTGCAATATTTTATTATACAGAATGAGCCTTACAGTTTTTCAAAGCACCCAGGATTTTAAATTTTGAAATTTTTCTATTGACCTTTTTTTTTTGGTGCCAGGGATCAAACTCGGGACGTTGAGCTTGCGAAGAAGGCAGCAGAACCACTGAGCTAAATCCTGGGCCCTCCTATTAGCTTTTTATTGTTAACAAAAATCTTGTGTTCTCAGGCCTGGGATTTAGCTCAGTGGTTCCGCCGCCTACTTCCCAAGTGCTACGTCCCGAGTTCGATCCCTGGTACCAAAACAAACAAACAAAAATCTTGTGTTCTCGTCTTTGGAAAGTTTCCTATTCACTCTTTATAGACTCTGTTCCTCATACACACTTCCACATCCCCCTGCCTTTGATACGGATTGAACCTAGGGCCTCTTGCATCCTCAAAATGTATTCTACTTCTTAGCCTTCAACTTCTAATTCTATTCTGGCTTTTTTTTTTTTTTGGTGCCGAGGATCAAAATCGGGTCCTTGCGCTTGCGCTTGCGCAGCAGGTGGCGAAACCACTGAGCTAAATCCCCGGCCCCTATTCTGGCTTCTTTAACTTCTATATGGACTTCAATTTTTTATTTGTTTATTTATTTTGAGTTTTTAAAGCTGGGTCTTGCTATGTAGTTCAGGCTGGCCTTGAACTTGCTATGTAGGCCAGACTACAGTATCTAGATTTTATGGGCTACAATTTCAGACTCATTCACTACAACCAACATATTCTTTTACTCATGTCTACTGTGCCAATTTTCAGGGCCAGAAAAAAGTACCACCTATTTTATACACATGCCCTCTTGTCTCAACTTCTTTACTTTCTATCTTGAAATCATGAGTCTACTTCAAATTTCAAAGTTAGGATCTTACTATTATTGGGATAATTTTTTTCAGTTCTCAGTAGAGATTAGAAAACTTCCTTAGCGCTTTAATTTTAGAAAATAAAAAATCTTCTTGGCTAGATCTTTGGCTTCTTTTCAACACAAAATTCCATCTTTCATAACTGTCCATCTTTCTATGTCAAAGGGTACTCTTCTGACTCATACCCTCTTGTTTCATACCTCCTTTCTCTATGGAGCTCTTTAGTCTTCCTATGCTAGAGACATAGCATTTGATGTCATAGAATCCTTATATCTATATCTCAAGCTTTATAGAGAGTCCAATTCCCTAACCCCTGGCCATCTGAAGCCAAATTTGATTCCAAGAACACAGAGAATTCATTGTGAATAAATATCCACTTATACTGAAATACATTGATTGTCACAGTAAGAAAAAGCCAAGCAAAGATAACTTGTACCTGCTCTGTATATATTCTGCTATTAAAAACCATTTCACTATGGGCCAGGGATTTAGCTCAGTGGTTCCGCCACCTGCCTCACAAGCACAAGGACCCGAGTTCGATCCCCGGTAACAAAAAAAATTAAAAATAAGAATATTTTTTATCTGTCCAAATGTCCGCACCCAGTGAATTCTCCTCTCCTTCCATTTACTGTCAGGTGATTCAAAAGTATACTTTATGTATTCTGTCCATGTCTCTACCACCCCTTAAACATGATTTTGTCAATAAGAACTGCTCCCATGAAAGCCAATGATCCACTGATCAACAAACCCAAACAGTCTTGTCTTACTTTTATCTTCTATACACCATATCCACCCACTTTTTTATTCCCGGTACTGGGAACTGAACCCAGAGCCTTCACAGTAAACTACAACCCCAGCCCTTTTCAAAATTCTTTTGAAAAATAAAATAAACATTTTTTTGAGATAGGTCTCAACGAACTGCTCAGGCTAGGCTTGAATTTGAGCTCCTCCTGCCTCAGCCTCCTAGAGTGATGGGATTACAGGGATGTGCCACCATGTGTGGTTTTCCTTTCTAAAATTTTCCACCTCTACAACACAGATAAAACAAAAAAAAATTTTCTACCTCTATTTTTATGGTCCTAAAGCTTCCTCTATTTACTTCCTTCTCTGTACCTTTCTATCTCTTTGCCTGGTTGTTCATCTCTTTCTACCAAAATATAGTAATTCCTCCAAAGTACAAGTGCATGTTTCTCAACAGGTATATATTTTCCTTATAACTGATTCCTAACTTGCAGTAATGTGGTCATTTTAAAAAATCAATTTTGGGGCTGCGGATTTAGCACAGGCAGGCACCATGCCTGCCTCGAAAGCGTAAGGGTCATTAGTTGGATTCCTCATACCAAAAAAAAAAAAATCAATTTTGCTGAATTCCAGCTACTCAGGAGCCTGAGGTAGGAGGATTCTTAGTTTGCGGGCAGCACAGATAACTTAATAGGACCCTGTCTCTAAACTAAAAAGGACTGGGGATGTAATGTAGTTCAGTGTGAAGGCCCTGGGTTCAACCCCTAGTATGCAGAAAAAAAAAAATCATCTTTCAAGAGTTTATTTAAACCTTAAGATTTCACCTCTATTAAGGGCCACAATAACAAGTAGTATTACTAAATGTGGAACCACTTGGACCAAGTTTGGAAGTTCCTCAAATGATTAAACAGAATTATCATGACCCAGAAATTCCATCCTTAGGCATACACCAGACTGAAAATGTATGTCCAAACACCTGTACATGAATGTTTGTAGCAGCTCTGCTCATAATAGCTATAATGTATAAACAACCCAAAGGTCCATTAACTGATTATTAGAAGGTGGTATATATGCAAAAATGAAAATTTATTCAGTAAAAAAATAGGAATGAAGTACTGATACATACTATAATATGGATGAGCCTTAAAAATATTATGCTAAGTGAAAGGGGAGAGACACACAAGACCACATATTGTAGGACTACATGTATATGCATAGGCAAATCCATACAGAAAGAAAGTAGATGAGTGGGTGCTAGGAACTTGAAGGAAAGGGTGTAGAGGGTATGGGTAGAGACTGCTAAAGAGCACAGGTTTCTTTCTGGAGTGCTGAAAATGCTCTAATATTAGATTGTGATGATGACTGTACAAACTATGAATATATATAACACCGGCCCTTACTATGAATATATTAAAAATCACTGAACTATACATATTTTAAATGGGTGAATTTTATGGTTTGTGAAGTATGACTCAATAAAGTTATTTTATAGCTGGGCATGGTAGTGCATGCCTATAATGCCAACACTTTGGAGCCTGAGGCAAGAGGACTGCCACAAGTTGGAGACCAACCTGAACTACATAGTAAGTTCAAGACCAGCCTGAAGTATATAGTGAGACCTTGTCTCAAAAAAAAAAAAAAGTCAAGTTCCTTTTAAAAGTGACACAAGCAGGGCATGGTGATGCATACCTGTCATCCCAGCACTCTGGAAGGCTGAGACAGGAGAACTGCTCAACCTGGGCAACACAGTGACTTAGTAAGGCCCTATCTCAAAATTTAAAAAAGGTCTGGGGATGTAGCTCAGTGTGAAGGCCTTGGGTTCAATCCATAGTACCTGGGGTGGAGGTTGGGGGAAGTTATTTAAGTAAAAGCAAGATATAAAAGGAAGTAATTTTTAAAAAAGAACACTCTGGAATTATTCCTATGGCAAGCCTATGGTTCTTCTGTAATCTATGGGAAGGTTTTATTTAACCAAGAATATCCTAAGCATACACATCAACACCTATAAGTGGACTAAATCCCTATGAGAAAAAGTGATCCAACATGAGACACTGTCACTCACTGTATCATTCATCTGGTCATCTCATACTACAAACAAGTTCTGACACAGTATCGGGCATCCTGAGACTGCCTGTCCATTTGCCAGCCCCATTCTCCTGGGAACCTCATTCTTCCCATACCTGCCTACACTCTTCTACATGGCTACTGATGGAGCTGCCAGTTTCCACAAAACACTGGCCAGAGTCCGTTCATAGAGAGTGAGCACCTTTTCGCTGAGTTAATATATTCTTTCCAATATATATGAACTTGGAATCTAGATCAGTACCTTCCCCATCATGGAATCTATCAGAGATAAAGTTCGGGTGCTACTGGCAGCCATGTTTTCTGCCACAAGAAGGGTGCCAGTGTGTGGTGAGAGAAGTCAAAGCCTACATAAAAGAGAGAAGAAAAGAGAGACAGCAATGGTCCAGAGACAATTAGTTCTCTTACTCTTGTTCTTCCTCAGACTTAGCTGCACCTTGCCCATCTCATGTTAGTTGTTTAAGCTTTTCTTTAATTCAATAAACTAGTAACTCCCCTTTGCCAGTTTTTTCAAAATAATTTTTTTTAATTTTTACTGTCAAAATAAAAGATTCATAAAATTCCAGAAAAACAGTATTATTTAATTTATCTTGAGGAGTTAGTAGATTTTTGGAAGACAATAACATTTATTTTCACTAGTGTACATTTTGAACATATTTATATTGATCTCTGGAATATTTTTAACTCCTTACAATACCTAATATTGCTGCTAGGCCCACAGAAAAACAGGACCATGGATTTCCTGCTACGAACTCTGTATCACATCCAGGTTTAAAAAAGCAAAACAAAACTGGTTCTACAGCACCCTGAGAATCAACAAAATACACAGACTCTGAGGGTGAACCCAAAACCCTCAAAGCATCTGATCTTCCATCTTCACTCATTTGTTCTGACTCTAAGGGTTATACGGTTCAGTTAAAAGCATAGTAATCTTGGTCTTCTTTAAATTTGTTCTTTAAAAAAAACTGAAAAGAAGACTCAAATTACTAAAATCAGAAGAGAAACCAAGGACATGACTGCTAATTTTAAAGAAATAAAAAGGATTATATGATAACCTAGATGAACTGGACAAACTGATGGAAACATACCAAGTTCCAAAACTGACTCAAGAAAAAATAATCTGATTATACTTATAACAAGTAAGGAGACTAAATCTGAAATAAAAAACTTCCAACAAAGAAAAGCCCAGGGACAAATGGCTTTACTATATTCCAACAAACAAAGAATTAGCATAAAGTCTCTCAAAATCCCTCACCCCCAAAATCTATGAGTAGGGACTACTTCCTAACTCATCCAATAAGGATGGCATTACCAATAACCAATGAGACAAAGACATGGCAGAGTATGTGAAGAATGCTTACAACTCAAACAGCTTACTTCAAAAATGAGGAGACGACTTGAGGAGCCATTTATCCAAAGAAGGTACCAATTACAATAAGAATATGAAAAGATATTTGACATCATTAGTCATAAGGAAAATGCAAAATCAAAATCACAGAGGTACCACTTTACACTCAACTGGATAGCTAACATTTAAAAAATAAAAGTTAAAACACAGAAATGAACAAGTGTTAGTGAGGATGCAGAGAAAGTGGAACCTTAATGCACTGTTGGTTGTAATATAAAGTGGTACAGCTACTATGAAACATTTTTTTCTGGTTCTTTGAAAATTAAAATTACCTTTCTTCTTCTTATTTTTTTTGGTACCGGAGATTGAACTCAGGACCTTGTGCTTGTGAGGCAGGTGGCAGCACCACTGAGCTAAATCCCCAGCACTCTTATTCTTTAAAATTATCTTTTTAATTCTTTAAAATTATCACATTACTCAGCAATTCTAATTCTGCACGAAAGAAGTGAAAACAATCATTTAAACAGATATTATACACCAATATTCATAGCGGCATTATTCACAACAGCCAAAACATGGAATCAGCCAAGATGTCCACTGACAGATGAATGGATAAACAAACTATGGCGTATTTTTACACTGGTTTAAACATCGGTTTATTTCTACCACTCAGTGGAGAAAATCACCCTGAAGTCTTTAGGCATTTTCATTTACTACCAATGTAGACTCAGCAATTGATGTTCTCAAGCTTTACTTTTAGAACAAAAAAAAATATTATTTTCACTGTGGTAAAATAAACTTTTTACCATTTGAATCATTTTTAAGTGTGCAATTCAGTGGCATTCACAGTGTTGTGTAACCATCACCACTATTTCCAGAACTTTTTCATCATCCCAAACAGAAACTCTGTACCTATTAAGCAATAAACTCCCTATTCTCCGCTTCTCCCAGCTGCTTGATAACCTTTATTCTACTTTCTGTCCTTATGAGTTTGTCTAGATACTTCATATAAGTATAGTCATGTATTTATCCTTTAATGGTTTATTTCACTAACATTTTTAAGGCTTCACTCACGTTGTAGCATGTATCAGAATTTTGTTACTTCTTTTGTTTTTTTGAGACAGAGTCTCACTAAGTAGTTGAGGCTGGCCATGAACTCACTGGGCTGGGATCCTTCTGCCTCAGCCTCCTGAGTGCTAGGATTACAGGTATGTGCTTACCATGCCCAGCTTCGTTACTTTTCATGTCTGAACATTCCTTTTATAATTTAGTAACATGAACTGCACAAAAATATGAAAGAAATAAAATTAGGTCCATTTTTGAAGGGCCTAAATATTACATCCAGGGTCAAAATATTACCCAGACTTCCAAGAGGCACTGAAGGAAGCTTCCCAGGGATCTTATGA
The DNA here is from genome assembly GCF_053883595.1 of Heterocephalus glaber. NCBI lineage: Eukaryota > Metazoa > Chordata > Mammalia > Rodentia > Bathyergidae > Heterocephalus > Heterocephalus glaber. The sequence continues at coordinate 15,791,381 of NW_028258403.1, forward strand.
CTAGCAAAAGTCTTTGCTGGCACAGCCCCAGTGAGTGCCTTTAAGTGGTGGTGGGCTAAGGGAAAAACTGTACCTTTATCCCTGGTTCAGTTGATATGGGGCCTAAAGTGATAGGCAGTTCATTAGAGGGAACAGCCTGACCACAGCAGGGCCTATGGAGCAATAAGAATTGAAGGAGTTATTTAAAACCAACAGAAACCTCCCTGGCAGAGGAATTAGGGAAAAGGAAACAGCATTGAGACATTGCCCAGAATGTAGTAAATATTTAATATATAAACTACAGTAGTTATTATCAACACTATTATTAACTCTGTACCACACCCAAACCACAGGTAGCATTCTCTGCCAAGGTAATCAAGGATAGGCCTCTCTCTGGTACTTGGTTAACTTAGTTATTCAAGATATCAAGTCAGCATCATCTCATAGAGTTCCAAAGAAACTTAGTCCTTCCAATCTTCTTGCTACTATTTCTTGGTTCTAGGGAGTGCAGTGAAGATTACTGGGGTATTTAAAAAAAAAAAAAAAAAGGTTAGCGAATCATGAATTAAGACCCAACTAGATACTCAAGGGTACAGAAACTTTCTAAATTAAAGTTTGCTCTATTATTTGAGGACATAGTAAAAGTTGATAAAAGACCAAAAAAAAAAAAAAAAAACCAGCAAAAGTTGATAAAAGGTGGTTCTTATTACTATTAGAGTTCATATGTGCCAGATAAAGTATACAGCTTATACATATTTCATTCCTCATTATCAATCGACTCTACAAGTTACACATTTTCCAAAAAATGAATTCAAGGTCATATTTAAATCATTTGTTCTCAGCCACACAACCAGTAATGCTACAGTCAAAACTCTTAACTGCCTGACTGCAAAGCCCATGTACATTCTAATTTTCCACTCTATTACTGGAGTTGAGAGGGAATGGAAGCATTATATTGACCCAAGTGTAGTTTAGAGTGGAAGCCCAGGCAGTGAGTGGTTCCTGACAGTGCTAACAACTTCAACACATTTCAGAGTAAAAGCAAGACTAGAACAGCAGCAAGTACACAAATGAGAACACAGCACTACTGAGCCATAAATCTGTAATAGTGACAAGTGGGTCATGGAAATAGCCTTTTAATGAGAATACTCTGGATGGTATACACCTCTCCCCACAGTGAAAAGTGTTTTTATCATTGTTTAATTTTTATCTCAACATAAAAATTAATTAAAACAAAAGCAAAGTATAAAGCATTCTAGAACTGAGACAGGCAGAATTTCTACAAGGTATCTGGGGTAGAAGGTGAATACTTAACAGCAAAGAGAAAGACTAGAACATGGGAAGACCTACTGAGACAAGGGCCTTGCCCCCTGTGTTTGGGAATCTAAGAGTGGAACATGCTGGGCCGGGGATTTAGCTCAGTGGTTTCGCTGCAAGAGTGGAACATGCTGAATGGATGGCATGCTATGAACTTGCTCCCCGTACTGCCTTATTAACTTTTTATTTTCTTATTAGACAGCTACAAACAGCATTTATTTTTAAATGCTGCACTTGGATAATTACTTCAACATTAATGACAGAAAGAATAAACCTAATTGCAATTGAGATTTTAAAATAAGTTAAATCAAGGTTATGTGATACCTCATTTTAAGTGGAAGAAACCAAACCACTCCAGGAAACCTGCTACTTCAAACAAAAAGACTGAATTATGTTGATTACTTGTCAATGGAGAAGAGGTCAGGAAAAGATTGCTTTTTTATAATTCCTAATTATTATTAAGTGCATAAAGATATTATGATTTCTCCAATTGGTGTTTGACCCTATTATAAGCCTAAATATTGTATGTAACAAGAATCATTAAATGCTTACAAACTCTAAATCCACTATTAAAAGATACTTAGGCTCATAGTCCCAGCCACTTGGAGGCTGAGGCAGGAGGCTTACTTGAACCCTATGTATTTCCTTTTTTTTTTTGTTACTGGGGATCAAACTCAGGACCTTGTGCTTGCGAGGCAGGCGCAGTGCCACCGAGCTAAATTCCTGGCCCAGCCCTAGGTACTTCTAATTTGTTTCCAACCATCTAGATATTATTAGCATGCTGTTTGTTTTATTTTATTTATTTATTTATTTATTTATTTTGGGGGGGGGTGTTGAGAAAGGGTCTCGTTTTGTAGTTCAGGCTGGGCCTGAACTCACTATGTAGCCCTGGCTGGCCTTGAACTTGCTGTGATCCTCCTGCCTCAGCCTCCCTAGTGCTGGGATGACAGGCAGGCGCCACCACGCCTGGCAACATGCTGTTTAAAATTCTTACCATTCAAAATTATTACATCAAAACCATATTAGTATAGCCAAAATATCAAATTAATTAAAGCTTACAAAAACTTTAAAATTCCAGCCAATACGCTCTAATTATTCAAGGGTTTGTGGGCTCAGCTTTATATTGGCCTAATATATTGATATAAACATGTAAGATATGATAACTTTGCTGTAAGGAGGCAAGACCTATGTATGAAGATACGAAGATTAGCAAACAAAATATTAAATGTGAAAAGCTACCATTTATTTGGTAGCAAGTGACCTTTTGTTTAAATACAGTAGCAGTATTTTCAAAAAACAGGCTTCACAGTGAAGGATACAGATATAAAGCAGCTTCTTAGCCTTTCTCTATTTATCCTGAAGAATGGAAAAGATGGTCACAACACAGTTGTGATGAACACAAGAAAAAGTCTGAGTTCCTGATAACTTTTGGACCCCTCACACCAGTCTTACACTACTTCTGGTATTACTTTACACAATAGAGAAATTCTATTTTGATTATATTAAAAGTTTTTCTTTTACATGTATTCAAGTCAAATCCCAGGAAGGAAAAGCAATTTATAATTAGGTACGTCAAACACTTTTACTAAATACTGCTTTATAAACATTTTATCTTGATTAAATTTACTTTAAAAATGAGACAACTATATTTCTCAATTCACCCAATAAGAGCAGAATAAGATTTTCAAATTTTAGTATTATCATAGGCAATAAAGGTTTCAAGTCATATCTATTTCATAGAATTGATAATCTGAAGAAAGAAAGTTTAACAACTTATATGATTTAAAAAAGAGGCAACTCCACAGGGCATGGTAATCTTAGCACTCCAGAGGCTCAGAAGTTTGAGCCCAGCCTGGGCAACTTACTGAGATTCTGCCTCAAAATAAAAAACAAACAAGCAAACAAACAAATGAATGGCCTAGGAAGGTAGCTCATTTCAAAGACCCTAGGTACCCTGTACCTCCGCCCCCACACACAAAAGCTGTAAGGACAAGAGACATGGGTATGGCTATAAAAGAACAACATAAGGGAACCTTGTTGTGCTAAAACAATTCTGTATCCGGACATATCAATGTCAATATGTTGGTTGTAATATTGTACTATAATTTTGCAAGATAATATTATTGCGGCAAACCACAGTTATCTCAAAGTAGAAAATTTAACTTTAAAATGCTAGGGCCAGGGATGTAGCTCAGCAGCACAGTGCAAAGAGGTCCTGAGTTTGATCCCCAGTACCAAAAAACAAAACAAACAAACAAAAAAACTAAAATGCTAATGATAAACATTAAGAAAATACTGAAATATTAACTCCAACTAAAGAGTATTCATTCCACACAGAAGAAATAAATCAGTAAGAGTTGAAAGTAATGGAAAGAGTTGAAAGTGTATATTACTATAAAGCTAGAGTAATCATGGCACTCTAATATTGGTGAAAGGATGGCCACACAGATCAGTGGAAGAGAACAAATTCCAGAAATAAACCAACATTCCATTTATATTTATATTTTATTTATAGTCTGGAAAAAAGCAAAAAAATATATCCAGGTTGCCACAGGCTAAGAGGTAGGGAGAGGGTTGACCACAAAGGAGCATTTGTTGACTACAAATTTGGGGCACGGTTATTCACTTGATTATCCCATTGTATCTAGCAGTGGTTTTCAGAGAAAATATTCAGTTTAATTGGCTGAAACAAAAAAAATGACAAGACCCTATCCCATCAAGTTTTATTTTCTTTATAGCACTGATAAACATCTTTAAATTATCCTTTTGTGTGTTTATCTCTTTGCACTAGAATACAAGACCCAAGTCCTTGTCTTATTCACTACCCTTCCCAATACCTGCAACAGTACTTAGAACAATACTTTAAAATAAAAAAAATTGTATCGGTATATTTTACATATACATAATGATAACATTCATCATAGGGAATTTGTACCCATACATGATATATCTTGCTTCTTTTTTTCCCCATTCCCCTCCCCTCCCTTTAACCCCTCTTCCCCTCCTTAAAGCTTTGTTTCCATTTTTTTCCTTGTCCCTTCTGTCCTTTCCCCCTCCTCCCTCCCTTGTTCCCCTTCCCATCTGAACATTTTCTTCCCACTTACCAATACCTATTATACATTTTGGTCCCTATTTACACTTTTGGTTTCTCACCAGAGAAACAATGAGCACACCATACTTAGGAAATAAATTATACAAAATTTGCCTTGTGCTTGCTTCGGCAGCACATATACTAAAATCTGCCTGTGCACATTTTAAAGTACTATACCAGAATATTCCCTATCACCTTCAAAGAAAAAAAAGCCGTAGGGAACTGCATTTTTCATCCCTGGAAAATAAGTCAAAAGATAGAAAAACTATAAACAAATATCCTATTTTTCTCTAGGCTTGCAATTACCTTTTGCTGCCACTAGATAGCATTCTTTCATGTGCTAGCAAGACATTTGAGAGCTTGAACACCTCAGAGCACACAAGTAAAATAAGACAACCTCTGAGAAGTACAATGTAAACAGCAGGGTAACCTGTTTATTGCAGTTTTTTCCCCTTCAAGCCAATGATCAGAGGAAGATCCTGAAACACTCAACAGTATGACCCCTTCACTACTAGAGGGAATGCTGACCTGACTACTCTGAAATTTATGAAGTGCTCAAGTGAACTGAACACACACTTGAAAATTATAAAGTAGCCAAGAAAAATGAGAATAGTTGTTGTTCAATAAATTTATTCAACTGTCATCTCTTATACTGATTAACTGCTGTCCTTTATCATTATTTTCACACTCATTTATTCTTCCCAAACACAAGACAGCAGTTCTGACACTGCCTATGCTTGGAAATTTCTCCACTTCTCACCTTGGGCAAGTTTAATTAACTTCTGTGTATGCATTTACCTGTAAAATGGACAAGTGAGCACCTATCACATATAGCTATTGTGGGAATTAAAGAAAATAGTAAACAAGGGCTGGGGATTTAGCTCAGTGGAACCATGCCTGCCTTATAAGCACAAGGTCCTAAGTTCAATCCCCAGTACAGGAAAAACAAACTAAATAAATAAATAGTAAACATAAAAGCTTAGTGCACTGCTGACATATAGCTCTCAAAAGTTTATTGATATTCTTATCTCCCTAAAATGACATAACAGACTCTCTAGAACAGAGACTTAGTGTTGGGCATGTGGCGCACACCTGTAATCCCAGCACTCGGGAGGCTGGGATAGAAGGACTGTGGTGAGTTCGAGGGCAACCTGGGATACACAGGGAGTTCAAAACCAGCCTGAGCTATATAGGGAGACCCTGACTCAAAAAACAAAAACAAAACTCCCAAGAACAGTAACTGATGTCAGAAAATTAGGGACTGGCTAGGAAAAAAGATGAGTTACCACAGTTGAGATCTCCATTTGTCTCTGATAAGTAAAGGAGGGGTCTAACATTCACTGAGCACTGCATGTATCAGGCACTAAACTGGGCTCCTAAAAAATACTACCCACTATGGAAGGTTGTGTCACTACAGCATGGAATCCCACACCTCCGATCCCTTCTTACACTGACTCAGGATTTACTTGTGTGACTGGCTTTAGCCAGTGGAACCTCAGCACACATGGAGCTCACTGGGACTTGTACTGCACTTACATCCTGGAAACCTTCTACCATTCTAGGAACAAGTCTGGGCTTGTTCCTCCTGAAGGCTCCTCCTAAACAATGAGAGGCCATCTTAGTCTAAGGTCACGATTGTGCAGGCTATCTTAGACTCTAGACCTACCCTGTCTCATCCCAGCACAGTTAGCTCAGACCAGAAGAGCACTGGAGCTAACCACAGATGATGACAATCATGTTTACTGAGTCAGGCCACTAACTTTGGAGGGTAGTCTGTTACACAGCAAAGGGGAACTACTACAATTACCAGTTTTAGAGATTAGGAAAGAAGATACCAAAAACTAGTAAGTGAGTTTGTCTTCAAAGGCTCTTTTCACCATACCAAGCCACTTTTGTACACCACATTCTGAGGTTCTAAGTGGCATTTCTAGTAGTTTTATCCTACCACCCCTGTTCAACCCTTTCCCCTGTACCAGTATGGTTCACAGGCCAATTGTAACTCTCCACCTATTTTTGTATGGCCTTTCAATCTAGACAGGTTTACATTTTTTTTTGGTACCGGAGATTGAACACGGGTTCTTACGCTTGCGCAGCAGGCCGCAAAACCACTGAGCTAAATCCCCGGCCCTAGACAGGTTTACATATTTTTAATGATTCAAAATAAAAAAATCAAGCCAGGTATGATGGCACATGACTATAATCCCAGCACTCTGGAGCCTGGGGCAGGAGGATCTCTACAAGTTGTAGGCCAGCCTGAACTACACACTACATAGCAAGACTCTGTCTCCAAAACAAAAAGAATACATATTGGTTTTTATACTTTTACCATTCTTTCCTTTTACTGAATATTATTTTAGCTGACATTATTTCTCTTAGTTTTCTGTTATCTTGGGGTTGTTTTTGAACTCTTTTAAGAAAAAGGTGAATCTCAATTTAGCTGCCACTCACCATTTTTACTATTTTCTTACTATAACTAAGACCTCTCTCTTAGTGACCATGAATGCTGATGGAGGTGCAGCTGATGGTACTTGGCATTAGTACAAAGGATCAATAAAAAAAACTGCCACAAGGCCAGGGATTTAGCTCAGTGGTTTAGCCGCCTGCTGCACAAGGGCAAGGACCCGAGTTCGATCCCCGGTAACAAAAACAAAAAACAAAACAAAAAAAACTGCCACAGAAACCAACACCATGCCCAGTATGTACCATTCAAAGACTTTGTCCACACACATTAGATGGACTGCTCCTAATGGACACTGGAATATGAAAGCCCTTTGGACACTGAAGAAAGTTGTTTGTATATGATCAGTCTAAACTTGACTGAACTATTCTCTGAAGAATTAAGCAGGTTGAGCCCACACAAAAACATTTACAACATAGTTTTGTTATGTGACTTAAACATGCTTAGAAAATCAGAATCATTTTCTGTTTTAATTTTTGGTATTACTACTTATGGATTTTTAGAGTATAAAAGGTTGATATATATACCTAAAGAAGATGGTCCCATTGTAATCTACAATTTCAAAGAAAGAATAGCTATCTCAAATAGCCTCCTTTGCTGGAACTTAAAAATTGTATTATCTCCTTCCCGGCAAACACAAGGTCCTGAGTTCAATCCCCAGTACCAGGGGGAAAAAAAAAGTTGTATTATCAACATATTAGTCACTAAAAACTGAAAACAACAATTTTAGGATATTTCTTGGCCTAGAACTAGGAATTCTGACCTTAAGAGGTCAATAATGTAAGCTGCCAAATGAAAGGAGCCTTCTAAAAAATTTTTTTTAAATGAGTACTGCAATAAACTCAGTATGTGTTGTTAGAAAATTTAAACACTTGGAGCCTAAATAAAAAGCTTCCCTCCTGTAATCCTTTCTGCTCATCTATCTATTTGTCATCTTTTTCTCCTCCAAATTCCTAGTTATTCCTTCTCCAAAAGCATCTTTATTAATCCTACCTGGACCAGGTCATTGACATCCAAGCCCTGACATGTTTAACTCACACTAACTATATTTGTTCCTCACTTTCATCTTTTATATTCATCTTATCTTCTTAATATATTCAGTATTACTCTTTTGTCCTCAATATTAATGCATTTAAATTAGTGGTTCATTGATTGCATTAAGAATAGCAAAATAAAAAAGAGCCCAAAGATTTAATTCGTTTTCAGCACTAGCGACTGAGCCCATACCACAGCCCCTTCTTTAAAAGTTTTTTATTTTGTGATGGGCATGGTGGCACATGCCTGTGATCCCTGCACTCAGGAGGCTGAATCGGCCACCTTGGGCTTATAGTGAGTTCAGGCCCAGCTTGAACTACATAACAAGATCCTATTTGTGGCTGGGGATTTAGCTCAGTGGATTTGCCGCCTGCTTCATAAGCGCAAGGACCCGAGTTCAATCCCCGGTACCAAAAAAAAAACCAACAAACAAACAAGATCCTATCTCAAAGGTTTTTTAAGACAGGGTCCTGCTAAGTCACTAAGTTCTCCAGGTTGGGCTCAAACTTGAGATCGTCCAGCATCAGCCTCCCAGGATCCTGGGATTACTCATATGCACCACCATGCCCAGCTAAAAAGTCCATTTTCCTTATTTTCAATTTATTTTATTCTCAGTACAGTACCTACCCTCTGTTCAGGCTTGTATGCTAATTTCTTTCATTTTATTAGTCTAAATTGTGCAAACCATCCTACCAATGCAACACAGGAGGTCGACAGGGAATACACCTTAATAGTTGACTAGTTAAGAGCTCTAGTTGGTCAGCATGTGATGTCAAAATTGTTATCAGCTTTTAAGATTAAAAACAATTCGGGGCCTGGGATTTAGCTCAGTGGTTCCGCCACCTGCCTCGCAGGTGCAAGGACCCGAGTTCAATCCCCGGTACCAAAAAAAAAAAAAACCCCGAAAACCCCACAATTCTTTACCCTTTAGTTTCCAAGGTAGTTCTACAACAGTGAGGCATCTTTTACTTCTTCATTTCTTTTTTGTTGAGATGGGGTTTTCACTAATTAATTGCTCAGGCTGACCTTGACTTTGAGATCCTCTTGCCTCAGCCTTCCAAGCAGATGAGATTATGGGCTTGTGCCACTGTTTCTGGCTCTTATGCTTATGCTTCTTGACTAGAAAGTATTTTTAAAACCTTAAATCCAAGTAGTATAGGAACACAGAACTAGAGAAAGCAATCCTAAAATCACATGGAACCAAAAGAGACCCAGAATAGCAAAACGAATCCTGGGCAACAAGAACAAAGCAGGAGGCATCACAATCCTGGATTTTAATATTACAAAACTACAGTGATAAAAACAGCATGGTACTGGCACACAAACAGACACTTTGATCAATGGATCAGAACTGAGGATGCAGAAACAACCCCAGCCACATTCAGCTATCTGATCTTTGACAAAGGGGACAAAAACATACACTGGAGGAAAAGATAGCCGTTTTAATAAATGGTGCTGGGAAAACTGGCTGTCCACATGCAGAAGAGGACCCTAGATTCATATCTATAAGCACATATTAAACTAAAATCAAAATAAATCTAAGATCTAAACATTAAAACAAATAATCGGGCCAGGGATTTAGCTCAGTGGTTCCGCCGCCTGCCTCACAAGCGGAAGGACCCGAGTTTGATCTCCAGTACCAAAATAAATAAATAAATAAATAAATACAAATAATCTGCTAGGAGATAAAATAGGCAAAACTACTGAAGACATAGGCAAAGGCAGGGACTTTCTGAATAGTACCCTAACTGCACAAGAAATAACATCAAGCATCAACAAATGAGATTCTATCAAATTTAAAAGCTTCTGCAGACCAAACAAAACAACCAACAAAATGAATGGGAAAAAACTTACTAGCTACTCCTTGGACAGAAGACTAATATCTGGAATATATAAAGAACTCAAAAAAATTAGCCCCAAAATAAAAGACCTAATCAAAAAAGGGGAAAGTGATATGGAGACACTTAGAAGAAGTACAAACAGCCATGCAAAATGTTCAACATCTCCGGCCATCACAGAAATGTAAATTAAAAGAATACTGAGATTTCACTGTATTCCAGAAGAATAGCCATCATCAAGAAATCAAGTAAATGCTGGAGGCTACACAGGAAAAGGAACCCACTTATGCTGTTGGTGGGAATGGAAACTAGTACAACCACTATGGAAATCAGTGTGGACATTCCTCAAAAAACTAAAACTCCAAAAAAAAACCAACTAAAACTCCAAATTCTATTCAACTCAGCTATTCCCTTTCTAGGTATCTTCCCTATCTAGATATCGCATTTCAGTGACATATATATGCATGTACATGTTTATAGCAGGACAACTCATAACAGCTAAATCTTGGAAACAGCCTCTATGTCCCTCAATAAATAAATAAATGGATAAAGAAAATGTGGTTATTTATATACAAAGGAGTAGGACTCTGTCATAAAGAAGGATAAAGTTGAGTTATCTGTAGGAAAAGGGATGCATCTTGAATCCGTAAGATTAAGTAAAATAAAACAGAGAGGCAAGCTTAAATATCACATGGTTTCTCTTATATGAGAAACCCAAAGTACAAATAAAAAACAAAATACAGCGGACCCTCGATTTACAACCAGCCTCATATACAAACAACTTGGGTTATGACCAGAATTTTAGTTTCAAATTATGACCAAACTCTTGAGTTGCAACCAGAATGCCACAGTCTTTCCTGTGTGGGGTTACATGAGAAATCCTGGGCCAATGTCTAAGGACACTGAGATCTGCCTAGAAGAAAGTGTGGCCTAAAATTATTCAGGAGAGAGACTTTGAAGGTTGTATAGAAGAGCCTGAACCTTCAACTGACCCTGTTGCTATAGTGACCCTATATTGTCACTATAGCAGAGTCCATAAGCTTGCAGGTAGACAGTGGTGATGTTGAGGAACTGATGAAGGAACACTCAGAGGAACTGTCCACAGAGGAACTTCAGCAACTTCTAGCTGAGCCACAGAGAATGGCAGCTGAGGAGCTTTCTGAAGAGGAGGGGGAGTATCAGCAATCAGTGCAGCAAAGTCCTCCTTCTGAAATAAAGGATATCTTGAAAAAAATGGACAGAGCTACAAACAATTGTAGAGAAGACCCACCCAGACAGAAAAGCCAATTGTTTCATTCTCTTGCTTAGTGACAATGTCATGTCATACTACAGAAGTGTTAAAAGAAAAGACAGAAACAGACAACTTGAGACCAGTTTTTAGTTCTGAAAAGGCTGAGACCTAGTGAGGCAGAAGCAGGTCCTAGTGGGCTACAGACTCTCCCAAGGAAAGAAAGGACACCAGAGGGCCAGATTCCTGATGTTCTATGGAAGGGAACTCTCCTTCCAAACAATAACCACCTTCCTTTTCATCCTCCCTTCCTGCAAGCCAAAGATGTCCACTCACTGAATGGTGAGTACAGTATGAAATTGTTGTTTCTGGTAAACTAGGCACATTTTATAACTTTTTGGTGAATACATCAGGAAAATTATTGGTGTTTCTGGTAAATTACGCACATTATACAACCCTTTTTAATTATGAAAAGGTTAGTTAAGGGGTGGTTCGGGAGGTTCAGAACGCATTATGGATATTTCCACTATTTCTTATGGGAAAGAGAGTCTTGACTGGGCCAGGGATTTAGCTCAGTGATACCGCCGCTTGCTTCACAAGTGCAAGGCCCTGAGTTCGATCCCTGGTACAAAAAAAAAAAGTCTTGACTTACAACTAACTTGAGTTACAACCAGCCCTCCCAAATGAATTGAGTTTGTAAGTCAAGGGTTCACTGTGAAAGATAATAGGAAATACGGAGATAGATCTTTTGCAAAAGGGAACGAGACTAAGAGATGGAGGGAGGGGAGAGGAAGGAAAGGGGAAGGGGATAAAAAAACAATTAAAATGCATAGTTACTCAACTTCTCACGATAAATGTAATCATTATACTGAAAATATGTACTAATAAAAATAAAAATTTATTTTATATACTTTTTGGTACCAGGGATCGAACTCGGGACCTTGTGCTTTCGAGGCAGGCAGTGGAACCACTGAGCTAAATCCCCGGCCCAAAAATAAAAATTAAAAAAAAAATAGTATGCACACACCAAAGGAAACCACGTGAAAAGACAACCTACAGAATAGGGAAAACATTTTGACAGCTACTCCTCCTAAAGAACTAATACCTAGAATATATAAAGAACTCAAAAAAATTAGACTCCTCCAAACCTAAAAGACTCAATTAAAAAATGGGCATCTGAAATGAAGAGATATCTCTCAGACAAAGAAATATGAACAGCCAGTAAATACATGAAAACATGTTCAACATCACTGGCCATTCAGGAAACGGAAATTAAAACAACAATGAGATTCCATCTCACTCCAGAAAGAATGGCTACCATCAAGAAACCAACCAAAACAAGTGCTGGTAAGGCTGCAGGGAGAAAGGAACCCTTCTCCATTGTTGGTGGGACTGTAAACTGAAACAACCACTATGGAAGTCCGTATGGAGATTGCTCAAAAAACTAAAAATAGAAATCCCATTTGACTCATTATTCCCCTTCTAGATATCTTCCCAAAGGAGTTAAAGACATCATACCACAGAAATGTATGCATATCCATGTTTATAGCAGTGCAATTCATAATAGTTAAATCTTGGAAACAGCCTATATGTCCATCAACAGATGAACGGATAAAGAAAATGTGGCAAAAATTATACATAATGGAGTACTACTCTGCTATAAAGAAGGATAAACTTGAGTGCTCTGTAGGAAAGTGGATGCATCGCGAGACCATAATGTTAAGTGAAGTAACTCAGACACACAAGCTTAAATATCTCATGGTTCTTTTTATATGAAAAACTCAATATAATAAAAGATAGATAATAGGTAAAAAGAGAAGGAAAAAAATGCATTGTAATCAAGCACAGACGATGTATCTAAAAGTGTACTCTGATTTAGTACAACTGTATTACATGTTTTATATGTTCTTTGGCCTATTAGTCTGGTTTTCAATCTGCATATATGATAACTAACTTTATAAGGTCTTATAAAAAATAAATGAATCTGATGCTGAAAAAATAAAAGGGAGGTTAGAGAGAAGGGGGAAAAAAGAGAATTGAAATATGTCATGAAATATGTCAGGTGGGGAGAAGAGTTGCTTCTTTTTTCTGCTTTAAATGTTTGATATAATTTATCAGTTAAAATGTATGTGAGCCTGTTGTCATATAGGTAGGTTTTCAAGCTAGGAATATACTTTCTTTAATTGGTGCTATTCAAATTTTATATTTCCTCCAGAGTCAGTTTCATTAATTTGTCTTCCAAGGTACCACTTAGAAGTTGTCAAATTTATTTCAAAAAAGATTTTTGTAATATGCTTTCTATATCCTTTTAAATTCTGTAAAACCTGTGGTAATGTCTCCTAGATCTTGATATTGTAATTTTAAAAATGTATAATTGATATTGTGCAATAGGAAGAAAAGGTCTAAAGGAGCAGGGGAAGTGGGAGGGGTAGGGGAAAGGAAAAAAGGGAAAAGAAAAAATGTGAGAAAAGGAAAAAAATGGAAACAAAGTCTTTGCAAATCGGGAAGGGTGGAGGGGGTGAAGGGGAGGGGAAGGGGAAAAAAATAAGAACCCAGTTACTCACATAATGGTACAAGATTCCAATGATGAATGTAACTGTATTTTATATCTAAAATGTAACAATAAACTTAATGGGGGGGGACCCTCCCAGTTTAAAAAAAAAAAAAAAGAAATATGTTATGTACATATATAAACTCCCTACAGCGGATGCAATCATTATGTACTGCAAACAAACATGTATTAATAAAAGTAAAAGAATAAAAATGAAAATAAAAACAATAGTATGGGTTACTTGGGAAAACCCAGCTATAAGCTAAACTCTTTGGTGCAAATCTAATTCTGCTGTTTCACTGATACTGCTGTTTCACTCCACCTGCGATACAGCCTAAAGGTCAGAAATGAACTGAAAGACAATGCAGTTGAAGTCGGGAGCAGCGACTCTCACCTCTAGTTCCAGGCAATCCTGAGGCTCAGGTGGAGGATCACTTGAGCACAGGAACACAGTGAGATCCTGTCTCAAAAAATAAAAAATAGGGCCGGGGATTTAGCTCAGCGGTACTACGCCTGCCTTGCAAGCACAAGGTCCTGAGTTCGATCCCCAGTACCAAAAAATAAATAAGTAATAAAAAATAAAAAAATGTATTCTATTATTTTCAAGGAGAAAACTCACATGAAGTTACCAAAAGGAACTTTATCCATCCTCAAAAAAGGGGCAATATTCCAAGTAAGATTTTTAAGGACCAATAGTTCCTAAACCCAGTTCACGCAAAACCAATCAGAACCAGTACACAACTACGTGTTGGTCCTATCATGAGAAGATATTGAAATCATCACTAAGTAAAAAGGCTGCTTGCTAATTTTTTTTAACGTTGATGTATTATAGGAAAAAAGTAAACTTACACATTCAATTTTTGACTGTAGTTATCTAGGAAGTAGCATTTGGGAAATGGACTCTGGGTCTTTCACTTTTCTTTGATATAAATGAATCTTTTACTTTAATAGGAAAAAAGCAAATTAAAAATCACACACACAATTTTCTTTTGGAGATAGGATCTTATTACATTGCCCAGGCTAGACTCCAGCCTCTGCCTCCCAAGTACCCAGGATTATAGGCACACACGCACTAGATTTTTTAAAAATCATAAACCTTACTCTTAGTAAGGTAAGCGTACAACATTTCTGAAAATTCTGAGTCAGTCATCATAATAATGAGAATAAATGTGAGGATTTAGCATGGTTCCCAGCATATAGGAAAAGTTCAATAAATACTGGCATCTTGGAAGGTGGAGGCAGGAGGATCACTGTGAGTTTGAGGCCAGCCTGGAAGACACAGTGAGATCCTGTCTCACAAACAAACAAACAAACACTGGTATTCTTTCAGTTCTGCAATGTATTCTAATGCTGCTGGGTTATATAATAACCCAGGCCAGCTTTTTTTGTAGAAATTATTTATCCTTCCATTGCTATCAGGTATCATTTCTTGCTGCTGTCACTACTACTTTTAGAAGTATTTTTTGCCACCTATCACTTCAAATCTATTATGAACTGGTACAACTCCCAGAATGCTTTTTTTTTGTTTTGTTTTTTGAGACAGGGTCTCATTATATAGTTCAGGTTGACCTTGAACTCACTACTATGGAGCCCAAACTGGCCTCAAACTCACAGCAATGCTCCTGCCTCAGCCTCCTGAGGGGTGAGATTACAGGTGCATACCACCACCACATCTGACTCAGAGTATCTTAACAGTGTCTAAGATTTCATTTATCTTTCAATTCATAAACCTTCTTCTTTATGAGCTTTTAAGCAAGAGAAATTTTTTTGGTACCGGGGAGGAGGAAATTTTTATTCATTAAAAATATATCCTCAAAAAATATATATATCCTCCAAGGTCTGTCAAATATTTGTATGCACAAATTGACAAAAGCTATCCCTGTGACCCTCCCAAAAAAAGTCCAAGAAGGATTCCAAGTAACCTGAGACAGTTTTAACAGTAATCTTTTAATTTTAGTACAGGACTTATGTTAATAGGCTTTTGAGTAGCTTTTATAATCTAATCAGAAGTAAACCACATGGATGGCCACCATGGCAGTGACTTTACCACTCAGTATTGGGTTTTTGGCTTACTTTAAGACTCAAAGAACTGGAACTGTTATGTTAGGTTATGTAATTGAACAATGGGGTCTATTTACCACAGCATTCTAGAGGTTCCACTCTCCCTTGAGTGGAATCAGTTATGTATTCCAAAGCTATGTGTATTAAAATATAAATTTTCACAGACTGATGTATCTACATTTGATGGATATTTAGGGGTTACTTCCAAACACAAAGACAGAACTGGTGAAGTGGATGAGGTTAGAGGTGGAATTTATGGAAAAAGCAGATAACCATCCACAAATCAGTCATTTTGAAACTCAATTTCAAAGACTATATTAATGCATCAATTCTTATATTTAAAGATGCTTATAAAAATGTCTGAAAACATTGTCCAGAGCCCACTTCAATAATGCATAATTATCTTTTGACTAAATTTTTCAGATTTTCTCATACTCTTAATTCTACCTTCAGATTTGATAATGAATCAATATGAGTCCAAAATGTTTATTTGTTGTATGATTTCCATCTCTTTTTTCTGATTTAATTCTCCAATTCCAGGGTAAGAAGAGCGAACATGGGTGAATCATGCAAGCATTTGAGTTCTAGCTGACCATCCTACTTCCAACCCATCATTAGAAAATGACTATCAAGCCTATTAAAAAGAAAATTATAAAGTTATTTGAAAAAGGGATGTCTTAAAATCTGCTTGTGTGTCATTTTCTGGAAAACCACATACAAATATAGAATGAGTATTTTTTTTTTTTTTGGTACCAGGGATTGAACTCAGGACCTTGCACTTAGAATGAGTATCTTAAAAAAAAGCAAATTGTCTTTCCAAAATACTGAACTTATTAAATTATTGTCAAATGATTCTGTTCCTTGACTAATACAGAGGTGGATGTCAGCTAGACAACCTCCTTTAGTTTGGTCTAAATTTAACAGCATCTGGCAGTTATTCACTACAGTCTACTTTAGGAAGTTGTATCTCTTTTCTAGAAGTGTAATAGTTTTTTTCCTTCTCTATTTTTTTTGGGGGGGAGTAGTTGTGGAAGGTGTGTACGATCCATTTCACTGGGCTTCAGGTAGTATGGGAGTTAAATAAATTGCACAACTCTTTCAGAGTTGCAAAAGAGAAGTTTGATTCCCAGTTATAGTGGTATAAGCACCTTTTGTAGCCCATATCAAGGAAGGGAGGGAGAAAGGGATGAAGGTGGGGAGAAAGAAGGAAAGGAAAAGGAAACTATATAGACCAGTGGCGGTGAACCTTTTA
The DNA here is from genome assembly GCF_053883595.1 of Heterocephalus glaber. Lineage (NCBI taxonomy): Eukaryota > Metazoa > Chordata > Mammalia > Rodentia > Bathyergidae > Heterocephalus > Heterocephalus glaber. The sequence continues at coordinate 15,808,191 of NW_028258403.1, forward strand.
GAGTTTTCAATGATGTAAACAGCCCGCTGAGGCATGAGTGCCATAGGTTCGCCACCACTGATATAGATCTTAATCAAGACATTCAAAATTAGGACACCTACATGAAATGGATACCATATATCTTAAAAATATTTACATCCACTGTAGGCCAGCATGGTGGCACATGCCTATAATCCCAGCACTCAGGAGGCTGAGGCAGGACAATTGCTATGTGTCTGAGGCCAGCCTGAGCTACATAGTGAGTTCAAGGCCAGGCTGAACTATATAGCAAGAACCTGCCTTAAAAAAAAAAATTTACACTCATTGTATCTTTTCATCCTGTAAGACATCCTTGTAAGGCAAGTGTTCATTTAATAAATGAAAAGAGACTAAAGCTCAAGCATAAACTCAGGGACTTAAAATTACTTTCTCAGAGCCATGAAACCTGAAAAGGAAGCTCCACAACTCTTTTTTTCACTGCTATGACTCCAGTGTTGGGACCAGTGCAAGCAAATACCAGGAGATCAATAAACAACTGAACAATAAACAGTTGAAAAATTACAAAAAAAATTTTAACTTCTTTGGATCTGTTTCCTCATCTGTAAGTGGAGAGAGATGGTAAGTTCTTGCCTCATACCTACTGATATAAGATATACATGGAGCATCTGATAAGTACTTAGGAACTAATTGACCTGAGTTCCAGTTTAATAGTTTTTTTGTTTGCACAAATTTATTAAAATTGACATGTTTAATCTTCTCTTCAAGGAGCATCCACTCAGCTGCCTGCAATAGAGACACTGCTTTTAACCCTATTTCCAGATTTCAACTCATACAATACTTGGGGAACACAGAACATCAGATCTTTTCTCTTAACAGTCTTTTTATGAGACCATCAGACCTCCTTTTCCAGGAGGCTCTGAGGAAGGAAGAGAGAACAAATGCCAGAGCATGTGGTAGGCAAGCAGGATGGTAATCAGGACAGGGAGGGTAAAGAACCAAATTGTTTTGACTTACTTTCTCAGACTTTGGCCAAGTAGTCAGCTTTCTCCTAACTACTCTGCCATAGCAATGACAAAGAATCTTTTAGAAGAATCTATGAGGGCCAAGGGGTGAAACTCATTGCTAGAGTCTTGTTTAGCTCATACTAGAACAGGCTCTGGGTTTGATCCCCAGCTCCACAAAAAACTACTGAAGACTTTGAATAATCTATTATGTGATTGCTTACTTCAAAGCAGAAAAGTCTTGTTGGGCAGGAGGAAGCACCTAATCCATATCTGTGAAATGCAAAAAAAAAAAAAGAAGAAGAGGGAAGATAGTTAAAAGTAAATGAGACAGTAAGAATATCACACTGAGCAGACTCAGAATTTCTATCCTATTTCACTGCATGGTCTCTCCTGAAAAATCTAGGAAAGATAAGTGATATTAAATAATTTGCCAAAAAGTTACACATGTAGTTAAGTAGATGATGGAAGCACAATTCCAATCTGGCCAAGTTAGATATATTTATATGTTAAAGTTAACTTTTTTTTTCTTTTGTACTGGAGACCGAACTCAGGACCTTGTACTTGCGAGGCAGGCAGCGGAACCACTGAGCTAAATCCCCGGCCCTGTTAGTTATCTTAATTGACATTTAAGTGGGAAAGATAAAGGGACAAGGATACATATGAGAATTTAAGATCTAAAGTGAAAAAAACACAAGTCATCTTTGAAGTTTAATTGCAGTGGAAAATATATAATTTTCAATAGAAAAACTAGTCAAAAATAAAAGAAAATTATTAACTTCCACATAAGTCTCTTGAGTCAACAGCAGCATCATTCCCTCAGAAAAATGCTACTATATTCTATTTCTATAGAAATTTAAAATGTGTACCCTTGCAAACTCATTTTAATCTCAAAATAACCCAACAGGATGGCATTATTCAACAAGGTCAATGTAATTCCAAAGCCTTTTAATAGCACTATCTGCCTCCCATAAAACTAAAAATGTATACCCTTTCGAAAACTATAAATAAAAAGCAAAGTAAAGGTATTTTATTAAAACCACCTGACATTTATTGTATTTTTATTTATTTTATTTTATTTTTTTAGAGTTTCAGAAGTCATGAAAAGCCTGAAGAGTTTTATTCATAAATAAATGTCAACACTTAAAGAATAAAGACAGTTTCAAAACTCCAAGACTATTGAAATGAACAATTTATACTGCCTGGATGATTTATTACAGTGGTTTATAGTCCAAATGGTAAGATAACTCAATTCCACCTGAAGAGTCATTATGTGGACAAGCCTAAGAAAAGTACTCTGGGTGAGAGGTAATATTTCTTGGTGTTTCAATTTCAAACAAATTATTATTTCTGTATTTAGTACAGCACCCTGGCAATTCCTTTCATGATTTGTAGCACTCTTCGGCAATTAAATATTTTATAAGGTTAAGGAAATAGGGTACAAATGCCAAATTCAAAATGATGCACAGAAAACTGAAGAACCCCCAGAGAGCACTGACGTCTGAGACATAAGGCGAAATAATCCTTTCTGCTCAAGAAAACTTCAAATGAGCTGTGAGTGTGCATCACAACAAGAACATTATTACCCAGCAGAAGCAACCTGCTAAACAGACTCCTAACAGATGTGAGCAAAAGGTTCTTCCTAGGAAATGGAGAAATTTCACTTGGCACAATGTCTTCAATATGGTACATGGCAGTTTTCCCTCTTAATCTCCTTAACACACATTCACATCAATCATGGAGAATGTGTAATACAGTCTTGGACTTGGAGGATGACTGGCCCAGGCAAGTAAGGGCAGAAGGGCCCTGGCCAATCAGAACAGCTTCTGGCATTCCTGAGCTTACATACCATCCAGGCCATTGTGATGGCTGTAGTTTCTTTTCCCCAGAATGCTCAGAGATGCGTGATTCGTGATTCGGGGTGGTTAGCATCCGCTTTGTAGCTGGGGTTTGCAGGGTTGGTGCAGATCGAATTACATTAGGTTTCTTCGAAGGATGGATCTCTAAATAACCAATGATATATGCCAAAGGCTTCCTAGTGCTTTTGCCTTTCAGTGGACTTCCAGATAGATCAGCATGTCTGTCTGCATATTCTGCCCTAATGGCAGCATAATTAATAGCAACAAACGGACGTCTTGCTGCCTGCTGCAATCAAAGGGTATTTTTGCAGACCTGAGGAGCAAATTTTGTGAAATATGTTGTGTGGAGGAAGAAAGCTTGGCGCATCTTCACAGCAGACTTTGGGCTCCCAGTGTTTCGGACTGGCATCCCCTGCATAGCCTGCCGGGACAGGTGACTTTTTTTTTTTTTTTTTTTTTTTTGGTACCAGGGATCGAACTTGGGTCCTTAGCTTATGAGGCAGGCGGTGGAACCACTGAGTTAAATCCCCGGCCCAAGGGACAGGTGACTTCTAACTCGGGCATCCTCTGATGATTGGCTGGGAGATAACTTCTCCTCTTCTGACTGAGTGGGCATTTTAAGGCCTCCGTACTTTTTCCAATACAGCCAACAAGTTGCACACAATCTACACTGCATGTTAGGTGGGGCCCAGGAATACCACTGGTGAGACTGTGTAGCATAGCAGCTCTCACAGGCTCGACCTAAGAGGGGATTCTGGGGCTGGAATGTGCTCCCCACAACTCCATTCACAGTGCCAGGCTTGCCACTGCTGGTGGATATTTGGTTGGGGTTTGGTTTGCTGCTTTCATAAGTTGGGATATATACTTGTTTCAGTTTACTCTCAGCTTCTGGAGCTTTTAGACATTTCTGCTGCACATTTATCTGTCAGTAGTTTTCCACATGTAATAATATTCAATGATGCTCGTCAATGATTTCCAAGGGAGAAAGTCTTGACGTATATCATTGAAGTCTTTGCCATATTTTTCCAATGCCTCTTCAAATAAGCTAGCTTCAGAGGCTGACCATTCTTCCATTTCATCTCTGCATAAAACAGGTCCTCCAAGTGGTACCAAGACACTAATTGCACTGCTCAAGTCATAGCCATGTCTGTACAACGTATCCATAGCGTGAAACAAGGTGATGTCTCGGGAAGCAGCAGCTGCATTCATGTGCAAGTTCGGCTGCCTCACAGAGCTGCTGCAATAGAGAGCTCAAGCAAATGTCCCAATGGCACGTGCTACAACTAAAAACTGGTCAATCTGTCGATCTGTAAGTGGGCTATTTGGATCCCAAACTTTCACTTCCAATTTCGACTGTTCCCTCTCATCTGATTCTCCTTCTAGGAGCATTTCTGGAATGTCTGCTTGGTATCTAGGACCAACTCTAATTTCACCTTTGTCAGCTAATAAGGTCTTCACTGAGGGGTCATAGACCAATGAGTAGAAAAATGTGTCCTCTTTATCAAGATATGACAACACGGATTCTGTCTCATTCAAAAGGACAACACTGCATTTTCCCCTGATATGTGTTGCAGTTAGATTCATATTGGCGTGACAAAAAGAGCTCCCTATGTTTCAACTGGTGTTTCTGTTTATTAGTCAAGTCGATCTCCACTATTGTTTCAGATTCTTCCTCAATTTCCTGAGCATGCTTGTCCGCAAGCATTATAAGCGTATTGGAAATATCTCGTCTTCTATAAAAACACACTACTTTCGCTTCCACGTTGCCGCTTGCAGTCTTGTTGAGTTCTTCTATTCTTCTAATTAGGTCAGAGTTGCTGGAGGAATTCTCAAAGTACACATAATCTCCGACCCGATACACGTTGGCCGCCAGGTCGGCGCGCCCGCCGAGCCGAGCCGAGCCGAGCCGAGCCGAGCCGAGCCGAGCCGAGCCGAGCCCCGCGCCCGCTCCACCGCCTCAGCCTTGGCCGCCACCTCCCTCGCGCCGGGGATTTATTGTATTTTTATTCTTTAATTATACCATTATTCCTTAAAGTTCTTTTTTACATTTACTGCACATTTAAGAAACAACAAAAAGTGAAAGAAACATCTGTAACCATATTAAAAAGAACTTAACAGTGATAGGATTTAATATGTATCAGGAACCCAGGCCTACCGTCAATGTCACAGAATCTGTACGCTCCTGAATTACTTCATTTATAAACTTATTTTAATATCTAACAACTCTACATCTTTGTATCTGTCCTAACTAACTCCTTATGAGCATCTAAATCCTTTCCACACCCACAACACTCAGCTCAGGACCTAGCCTGTAAGAGGCACTCTTGAATAACATGAGCCTATCTATGAAATACAGAAACCAGAGCAATCTGAAAATAACTGGGCCTAAAATGAAAGCAAAGATGGCTAGACTCATAATATTACTCCCTAAGTCTTCTGTATCTTACCACTCATTAATAGCAAAAAGCTGAGGTCATTCATGATTTTTCCTTTCCCACACACTCCCTTGCTCAATCCATCATCCAATCCATCAATAAATCCTACTAGCTCTTCATTCAAAACATCCCAAATCCACTCAATTCTCTCAACTGGTCCCATGGCCACCAAAGTCAAGGGTCTTTTCTGCCCTAGGAAGGCCTGTTGTAACAGCCTCCAAACTGGTTCCAGAGTTTCCAAGCTTGACATCTTTCTAGTTATTTCACCACACAGCAGCCAGAGCAATATTTTAAATTATTTCTTCCTCGGCGCGTTTCCCTCGGTCTAGAGACATAACTGGTTCCTTCTCTCATCTGGTCCCAGAGCCAAATATCTCTTCCTCAAAGCAGCAATCCTTGACCACTCTACTCCAAATACCAACCACTTCTGCCATCACTCTAATATATATATCATTGCCTTTAAAGCATTTCAATTTGATGTTTGTTTTGTGGTTTTTTTGGTTTATACTTGTTCTCTCTACCACCATCACACTTTGCTCATTCAACAAATATCTACTATACTCACCTACTCTATACCTTCATAAGTGCTAGGGATACTGTGTTCTACAAAACTTCCTGAGCTAATCAAGTTCAATTCACATTGGCGGAGACCACCAATAAACAAAATAGATGAGAAAGAAGTATGAGGTCAAGGAGAAAAAAACAAAGCATGCAAGGGAGATATAAAACTCTAGGGACAAGGACTGAACTTTTTTTTTGAGATGGGTTTCACCGTGTAGTTCAGGCTGGCCTTGGATTCACTATGTAGCTCAGGCTGGCCTGGAACTCATGGTGATTCTTCTGTCTCAGCCTCCCAAGTGCTTGGATTATAGGCATGCACCACCACACACAGCCTGAACTATATTCTTTTTTTTTGGTTCCAGGGATCAAACTCAGGACCTTGTGCTTGCAAGGCAGGCAGCAGAACCACTGAGCTAAATCCCCGGCCCTTGAACCATATTCTTAACATGCTCACAACAGGGCCATAATTCTTACATTTTGCTACTGGGTGGCTCTGAACCACTGGTGGTAAATGCATGACAGTCCCACTGGGTGGCAAGGAACAGTCCCAATTAGGTGGTACAAGCCATCCAATGGGATGGTCATGCATGTATCTTTGGTGGTTTAAACTGTCAAGGACATGTTAAAACTGATGAGGATCATTAATTTTAGGCTGGGTACAGTGGGACTGCACACCTGTAATCCCGGCTACTCAGGACACTGAGGCAGGAGGGCCTAGGGATATAGCTCAGTGGTAAAGCATTTGCCTGGCATACACAAGGACTTGGATTTAATTTCCAGTATGACAATAACAGCAAGAGAGAGAGAGAGAAGGGGGGGGCAGATAGTTAACTTTATGTTAACTGTATTTTACCACAATGAGAATCTGTAAAAAACTATTGGGTCAAAGAAATACATTTTAGAGAGAAAGGAAGATAGCTTCAATGACAGTGATATAAGAGAAAAGACATGAAAAAGTAAAAAAAAAAAAAAAAAAAAAAAATACATGAAAAAGTCAGAGCTTACCATGTTGGTGTTTAGAGAAAAAGAATTTCAGGGCAAGAGAAGAGTAAGTTCAAAGACCCCAAGGCAGGTATCACATCTGCTATTTGGGAAGCAACAAATACGGGATGCCTTGGTAAGAGGGAGGGCTGTTTACTAAGTTTTTTTGTTTGTTTTTGTTTTTTTGAGACAGGGTATTACTCTGTAGTTCAGGCTATCCTTGAGCTCATATGTAGCCCAGGCTGGCCTCGAACTTGTAGCAATCCTCTTGTCTCAGCCTCCCAAGTGCAGGGATTACAGATGAGCGCCACCATGCCCAGCTTCCTCTCCCCACCCTACTTACAGGGAACTGAACTCAGGACCTTGCGCTTGCCAGGCAGGTGTGGAGTGACGCCACTAAGCTACATCCTCAGCCCTGTTTACTGTTATATACTTCTTTCTTTTAATTTTGACAGAAGCTCTCAAACTTTTGATCCTTCTGTCTCAGCCTCCTGACTAGCTGAGATTACAGGCACATGCCACTGCACTCAACTTATCCCTAGTTTTTAAATAAAAACCAAGTAGTCAAGCACTGAATTCATGTTTCTGAATTATTATAAGCACTTCTTAGATTAATCCAGTTCTATGCTTAACTGTATTAGAGTTTACATTCTTTTTAAAGAAGATACGCAGAATATTCTATTTAAAGAGGGCGGGGAGGGGGAACTTTAGGCATGATCACAGATTAAGAATGTCCAATATATAAACAAAGTAAGCCTCAATATTTTTCAGAAAAATACTAATTTCTTACACTTCATAATTTTAAAGACTTTTAACCAGGCAGAGGTATGTTTCCTAATGAATTTCAATAAAATTGTTGCCAGATCTCCCCTTTCTACACTGTACCCCAGCTTACCATCGTTAGTAACAGCTACATCTACCTGTACATATTTTAAAAATACAAAAAAAAAAGGTTATAGAAAAAACACTAAGCCACTGCATGTCTTTAGATGTGTTATATTTCTAATGTTAAAGGTTTATGTATCACAATGTTTTATAAATTATAAAATATTTTTGGCAAGATTAAAACTAGACCCATACCTATCACCATGCACTAAACTAAGATCAAAGTGGATTAAAGATCTAAATATTAAGACAGAAATACTAAACTTGCTGGAAGATAAGTTAGGTGGAACTCTTGAAGACACTGACACAGGAAAAGACTTTATGAATAAAACCTCAGTAGCACGGGAACTAGCACAAAGAATCAACAACTGGGATCTCATCTTATTAAAAAGCTTCTGCACTGCAAGAGAAACCACCAACAGAGCTAAGAGACAACCTACAATGTGGGAAAAATTTTTTAGCAGCTGTACCTCAGACAAAGGATCTAGAATATCTAGAATATATAAAGAATTGAAAAAAATCAGACCCCCCCCAAATTCAAAGACCCTATTCAAAAATGGGCATCTGAAATGAACACACATTTCTCAGACAAAGAAGTAAAAGCAGCAAATAAATATATGAAAAAATGTTCAACATCACTGGTCATTCAAGAGATGCAGATGAAAACAACACTGAGATTCTACCTCACCCCAGAAAGAATGGCTGCTATCAAGAAATCAACCAATAACAAATGCTGGCAGGGCTGTGGGGAAAAAGGAACCCTTCTCCATTGTTGGTGGGAGTCCAGACTGGTGCACTGTGGAAATCAGTATGGAGATACCTCAAAGAACTAGGGCTAGAGGTCCCATTTGACCCAGTTATTCCCCTGCTGGGTAGCTTCCCAAAAGAATTAAAAGAATCATACCACAGTAATGTATGTGCACCCATGTTTATAGCGGCACAGTTCGTAATAGCTAAAGCTTGGAAACAGCCCAAGTGGCCGTCAACTGGAAAATGGATAAAGATGTGGTTTTTTTATAAAATGGAGTACTACTCAGCCATAAAGAACGATAAACTAGAGACATTTATAGCTAAATGGATACATACTGAGGCCATACTCTTAAGTGAAATAAATAGGACACACGTGTAAATACCGAACAGTTTCTCTAGTGTGAGAAACTGAAAGTGTAAATAAGGATTAAAACACTTAAAATGAATAATTGATAATTTGAAATAGGAAAGAAAAGGTCCAAAGGGATAGGGGAAGTGGGAGGGGAAGGGGAAAGGAAAGAAGGGAAAGGAAAAATTATGAGAAAAGGAAAAAATGGAAACAAAATCTATGTAAATAGGGAAGGGCGGAGGGGGTGAAGGGCGCACAGCTAATGGGGGAAAAAATAAGAACCAAGATACATCATGTACAGGTACAAGATCCCAATGATAAATGTAAATGTATTGTATACCTAAAATGTACCAATAAAAGAATTCAAGCAAAAATAAATAAATAAATAAATAAAATATTTTTGGCATAAGCCAAATTAAAGAGTGGCCACAAAGAGAAAAAGATGTTCACAGTCCCGAAACATGATTTTATTATTCCCTTTGGTGACATAGTTCAAAACACAATCTACTTTCTAACTATATCATCCAAAGTAAAAACTATCAAAAGTAGTTATAAACAGTATTTATAATATGATTCTTTTTATAAAGGACATTTTCTTGGTGGAATTACTTGTGGTGTATTAGCCCCTTCTTCCCTTTCTACTTATATTTTTTAATATTTCTAAAATAAAGATATAATTTTGAAAGAAGGGAATGGAATATGAGAAAAGTAAAAAATGGAAATAAAGTCTTTGTAAATAGGGGTGAAGGGGTTGAGGGGAGAGAAATGGAGAAAAAATAAGAACCAAGATATATTATGTAAAGGTACCAATTTTCAATGATGAATGCCATTATTCGTATATCTAAAATGTACCAAAAAAATAAATAAAAATAAAAATAAAAGATATAATTTTCCCAAAAGTCATTAGATGTATGAAAAGCCTTTCAATTTTTACTACTTGTTGCTTCCACAATTAAAAAAAAAACTCTTATTGAATTAATTGCCAAAATCAAATCCAAACAATCTTAGATCTTAATATATAAGCATTACTTGACTTTTTAAGGATAATGAAGAGTAGCATTTAGTAACTAAAATGGATTATATTAAGATATTATTAAAGATACTTATAAACTTGTAATGACCCTCCAAAATAAAACCATCAAGAACATAATTAAGTTAACTTCTGATTGCTAAAGTTTAAAATTCAGAGGGGAAAAAACTATTCAGATCAATAATGGGGAGAGGGCAGCATCCAGAAAACACAGCTACTCCCTCCACAAGTCAAGAAAGGCTGCAAAACTTTTTAATGCAAATAATATTTATTATGATCAATGTCAGTGACTAGCCAATCACAAATTCTTAATACTTTAGGAAACTAATAACTTTTCTTTCTTTTTAGTGCTGGAGCCTGAACCCAGCACCTCGCGCCTCTTCTCTATGATGTAGCTATACTACACCCCTAGCCCAACACTGATAATTTTTAATTTAGTGCCATGGATGTCATTTAAATCTTTCATATATGAAAAATATACTTTTTTCTTGAAGACCTGGGTAAAAGAGAACTAACCCTGAATTGTGCACTGTATCTCAATGAAGCTATTTTAAAAAGATAAAAGAGGAAGAGAAGAAAGGAAAGGAGGGGAAGGAAAGGGAGAGGAGAGAAGAAAGAACTTTGTGAAGTATATATAACTCAGTTCCAGTTTTGTTAAATCAGATACTAAAACCTATCAAGAAATACAAGCATACACTATTAGGTAATATAATGATGATATATTAGATATTATTATTTAAGGTTTTTCACTCTTAAAAATGGAATTTCTACAGGTGGGGTGCTACACCCCTATAATTCCAGCACTCTGGGAAGCTGAGGTAGGAGGACTGCAAGTTATAGCCCACCTTGGGCAAGTAAGTGACCAAGTGAGGCCCTATCTCTAAAAAAATTAAAAAGGGCTCAGGACATAGCTCAGTGCAAAGGCCCTGGGTTCAATCCCTAGTATCTTCCAAAACAAAACCAATTCTCTACAATGGGACTCACTACACAATAAATTAAAAAGTGATTTATATAGCAATAGTGATCTCTAAAATATTTTAAGTAAAAAAAAAGAGAATAGTATGTTCTGTAGTACTAGTAAAAGGGGAAGGAATATGTGTATATATGTCTGTACAGACAGACACAGAGATACACACATGTACATGGTTTTGGTGGCATATGTATAAATTAGATTTGGAATGATATACAAGAAACAGCTAATACCAGGGCTATCTGTGGGATAACAGGATATTGAAAGGACAGTAAAAGGGAAGACTTTTTTTAAGTTCTGACTTTTGAGCAATATGAATATATACTCATCAAGAGGAAAAATTAAGTACTTTACCTTGCACCATTGTTCCTAATGACTTCCACAGTTTCTTCAACAAAATATCGATCCTTGACATATGCAAAGATATCATCACAAATTTCATGTAAGCGTGAACGATGGGTAAGATTCGTCAAGTATAAAACTGGAATAATTAGTGGTTCTGGAAAACTCTGAAGATTCTGTCTTGCTTTTTTTTCTGACTCAAGTGCTTCCTGATATGTCAGTCCAGGTCTACCCGTCACAGCACAACTCCACACAAGGCTGTTGCACAGAATGGTCCGTTCAAAAAAGTCACTGATTAAAAAACAAAAACAAAAACCAATTACCTATCATTTCATAAATTTCACATTAAAATTTGATATCTTTATTAGCTTTTTTCTATGCCTTTAAGGCAAAATTTTTCATACCATCAGAGAACTCAAACACAGGTTTACGAACTGATCAGCTGATTAATAAAAACCAAAGACAAAATATATTTAAACTAGACATTTATATTCTGCAACTTAAAGGCACAGCAGCCAAAACTGGACTTTAAGGTCTACTAGTTTTGAAATCTGGAGTCAAACTGAAAATAAATTCAGACTTTGCTTTTCCTTTAAAATTTTAACCTTTTTGTTGAAAACCAACCAAAATGCTAGAATCAATTCAAACACAAATCTAAGCATCTAACACTAAGAGAAAGGTTAAGTAAAGTGCTTCATATAATGAAAAAATCAGTCATTAAAAAGTGTAAGAGTTCTTATCATGTTACTAAGGAAAAAAAAAAGAAACCCAGCTCTATCTCCAGTTTGAGCCTTTCTATATTTTAAAAACTATATAATGATTTCATTTATGTTTAAAAAATAACAAGCAGAAAAAGGAAGAAATTACCTTATTTTCAATGATTTATGGAAACATCTAAATTTTTTGGAATGTTACACAAAAATCAAAATAACAGCCAGAGAGTAGGGATAAGATTGGGAGACCATTCTACTCAGACCTTTACTGTACTACTGGAATTTCTTCATGCATTTTTTCTTTCTTTCTTTTTTTTGGTACCGGAGATCAAACTCGGGTCCTTCCGCTTGTGAGGCAGGTGGCGGAACCACTGAGCTAAATCCCCGGCCCTTCTTCATGTATTTTAAAAATTTCATCTAGTCTCTTAAAAGGCAAGAGACTCAAAGGACATAAATGGACCTAAATGGTTTTCAAGTTTTACCTTCTGTATGTGCAGTCAATAAACAGCATCAATTTTTATTTTCCAGGGACCACATGGGCAGGAAGATCCTAGGAGAATAACTAGTACCCTAGAGAAACAATTCAGGGGAACACATAAAAGATTTTGAGGATGTTTGAAGAAGATTAAATTCAGCACTGGGAAGGGGTAGGAAGAGGCAGAATTAACTATCTTAAATATTTGAAGATATGGGCTGGGGATTTAGCTCAGTGGTTCCACCATCTGCTCCACAAGCACAAGGACCTGAGTTCAATCCCCGGTACCAAAAAAAAAAAAAAAAATTGAAGATACTCCTCTTGACATCTCTTGTGGCATGTGTAGGAACAATAGAAATTTTAAGAAAAAACAATTTGAACCATTATTATAGGTAGTACAGGGGCAAGCAACAGGTATATTCACAAGTTGTTGGATAATTTTTATTATTTGGTGGATAATATCAATTAGATTATCAGTGAACACAGAAACCCAACCAGGATGCTCCCAAGCATAAAATCTTAACAACTACTTGTGGTAGAAAAAGTTTGCAAAGCAGGTCAAAGGTCTACAAGACTCCTTTGAAATATAACACCATTCCTCTCACTAACAGTTGTCTATTTCACTTTTTTTTTTTTTTTTTTTTGGTGTTTTGAAACAGGGTCTTGCTTTGTAGCTCAGGCTGGCCTTGAACTCACTATGTAGCACAGGCTGGCCTCAAAATTGCGGTAATCCTCCTGTCTGAGATGCCCAAGTGCTAAAATTATAGGCATGAGCCACCATACCTGGCAATTTCACTATTTCTTGACTCTGGACTGATCTTATGATTTGTTTTTATTAACATATACATAGATGACATCGAGAACTTCTGTCCTCACTGCCTTGAAACCCTGAAACCACCATGTGAAGCATCGCAGGATGAAAGACTACATGGTAAGGAAAGTCATCCCAGCTGAACCCCAGCCGTGTGCCTGAGGCCACCTCCTACTCCAGGGAGCCTTAGCTGGGCCTCTAAGCTGCTGGCAGTTAAGCAAGTGAGCACAGAGGAGACAACAATAGTGAGCAAACAAAATGAGTTGTTATTCTGAGCCACTAAGGTATGGGTGGCTTGTTACACCATACCACTCTGCCTGAAGAAAGGATGCTGTAATACAAAACATGGTAGTCTGCTAAACAGAAGGTAAAACTTGAAAACCATTTAGGAAGCCCTGCCATACCATCTTAAAAAAAAGCATTCATGGGCTCAAGTATTAGGGTCATGTGGCAGACTAATTCCTAAAAGAGGAAGTAAACATCCAATCTGAAGACACAAACTATGAAGATTATCCAACTCCCTTTGAAAATTACCAAGCCCAGGCTTTGACTGTGACTAGATTTCACACATAACTGATCATCAGTATGGAAGTGGTCATTGTGAAAGGCATTTTTCTCCACTATAAATTGATGGCATTCTGGTTTATTTGATAACTAGAGCTTAGTCACTGAGGGCTGTAGTAAACAAGGCAAATGTCTGAGCCAAAGTGTAGAGTGATATTTATACCATGATCTAGACAGTCAACTTGAATTCCACACAATGCTCTTATTCTTTTTGGCGCATACTTCTGCAAACTTCAACCTCTATAAGGAAAAATTCTTCATAATAAGCACATGACAGTAAAAAGTAAAACAGCATAAATTCTAGAACCTTAAGGGATGTGAATTAAAATTCAATATCATCAATTGCTAGATATGTGATTTTGGACAGTGATCTTAGACTTACTCTACTCACTCCAACTCCAGTTTCCTCATCTATAAATGGGAGCTGTGGAATAGACTAAATTAACAAGCGAGAACTGATGAACAATGAAAACAGGATGCATTATAAGCTAGTCAAACTGACTTCACTGGAAAGCCAGGTTGAAACACAGCTCAATTCCCTGTGGAAGAATGGAAGAGACTGCCTTTTTTTTTTTTTTTTTAAGGTACTGGGTATTAAACCCAGGGCCTTTGCTCTAAGTTACATCTTCAGCCTTTTTAGAATTTCTTTTATTATGAGAGAGGGTCTCACTAAATTAATAAATTGCCCAAGCTGGAACTGAACTTGCCACCCTCCTGCCTCAGCCTCCCAGCGTGCTGGGATTACAGGTGTGCACCATGTCAGCTGAGATTCCTAAATTTTGTACAAAACGTTAGACTTACTCAAAGGTGGGTGGGAAGTATATCCCAATTCCAATGGCAAAAAAAAAAAAAAAAAGTAGGCGATTAAGTCACTGAATAATGTAACAAATCATTTTTCTATCCCAAAAATCTAGAAACTCTACTATTCAAACCTGTCCCACTTTTTGAACAATCCACAGCAAAAAATAAATAAAACTGTCATCAGCTAACCAAAATTAAAGCATAAGTCTTTATCTGATTTAAGAGACTAAATTATTCACTTGTGCATTTGCCTACAGTTAATGTGCTTTTTTTTTTTTGGTTCTGGGGATCAAATTTGGAACCTTGCGCTTGTGAGGCAGGCAGCAGAACCACTGAGCTAAATCCCCGGCCCTTAAATGTGCTATTTTTAATGATCCTGCTTTGCTTATGCAAGAAGGTCAAAAAAGAGTTGACAATTAGTTAAGGAGCATATAGTTCAAACAAAATAAAGGAATCTGCATTATATTACAGTTGAGGATCCTGGTCCCTGTCTCAAAGAACTCAGGGTCTTGGAGAAGACAAAATTTGAGACAAGAAATACACTGCCTTACAGGGCAATAACAGGAAACATTACACCACGTAAAAAGAGGGGTAATCACTACTGCTTAAGAAGACAAAGAGTAAGTGGATTATAACAAGGAAGATATAGTAATTAAAAGGTAAACGCCATTAGCCAGAGTTAGAGGCACAAGCTACTCTGCATAGTGATGGGAAGTGAGCAAGGCTGAGAGGTGAAGAAATTTATATTCAAGAAGTAAAACACCTGAGTAAATAGGTGAGCGGAGTGGTCTTCAGATAATTACAAAACAAAAATATTCAAAATAATTCACTTAAAAGATAACCTTCAAAATCACACAAATTAATCAATAATTTAATATATGCGTGAAATCAGCAGCTTCCTTCATAGTTTCTCTAGACTTGAGGCCAGGGTCAGGGTCGGATGACCATAATACTGCAGACCACCATCTACTCCAAGTGCATTTCTCGAATGATGTCTTTGTAATCATTTAAGAGAAAGAGAAAATAATTCAGAATTTAACACAATTAAATGGCAGTCTTCCAAGTTTGCCACTTTCAAATCGTAAAGATTAATACCTAAGAATACCAGTAATACTACTTTGTTCAGGATAAATGGTCAAATATCTTAGCTCACAAACCAATCATCTCCCTTGAACTGATTGTAACTTCTAAAAGTCCAAACATCAGCACATGGGCAAAAAATGAAAGTTAAAAAACTATTTAAAAATGTTTAAAAAACGTCCTAAGACTACAAAGAAGAGGGTCTTTTTTTTCCTTTTTCTTTTTTTTTTTTTTTTTTGGTACCAAGGATCGAACTCAGGTCCTTCCACTTGTGAGGCAGGAGGCAGAACCACTGAGCTAAATCCCCGGCCCAAAGAAGTTTTTAATGTTAATGGAAGATAGGTTTAGAATGTCAAAGGTCTTCATTTCAGATTTTTGCATGGTTGAAATAATTCATCTTAAGAAACGAAGTACGTGAAGAGCATTTAATTCATAGAGGATAAGAGCCATATTTATCCTACCCTCTAAAGTGAGAAGAGCCTCTTAAATAGATAAGACTGCTTATATCAAAGGAGAAAACAGTTTGAAATTTAAGCCTGTTTTCTGTTTTCTTGGCACTCTTAAACACAAGTTTTTACAATTCAGAAGAATTATCACTAAGGATTTTAGCTTAAACTTTAAAAAAAAGACATTATCCTTGTCCAGTTACCTAATCCAAATCGCTTAGGTAGTTTTAGGTAGTTACAAGAATGAACTCTTATTTGAGTAACAAAACAAGTCTGTACAGGAGCAGAGTGAGATATGCACTCCTACTCAAAAGTACAGTCTGATGAAAAGTAGTATCTACTTTTCTGGATATAATGTTTATGTGTAACCCTTTCTGAGCAGCTGAAGAAGAAAACGCTCAAAGGGACTGACTTTCAACCTCACTACTCCATTCTGAGACAGGTGCAGCCCTCCCAGGATCAAGTCCACCACTTAGAAAAGGTGCCTCCTTACAGCGCAACGCATTTGGTCGCTGCAACACATGGTTTCTAAGCCACAAAGGGAATCCTTCTGAGTGAGGAGGATAAAGCATAAGAAAAAGGGAGGATCAGGCTGCTCTAGTGATTGATCAATGCAGGGTCTCTCTCAGAGGTCCTATCACCAAAACACATCCCATTGCTTCGTGTCACAGGACAAGGGGATCTCTTGGGACAATCCAGCGATAGGCTGAAAATTTGGGAGTTGAAACTATACCAGCAGCAGCTTCGGGTTCTTATCAAAACAATAGAGAGTGGCACATGTCAGGCGGTCCACATGCGCAGGGGGATAAAGAAGCGACTGGCTCAGGAGAGACTGGAGTTGAACTTGTCTTAACCCCCTCCCCCAACACCCACCTCCGCATTCCCGGCGGCACGAAAGTGAAAACCCGGGGCAAGCAGAGCTCTGTCGTCTGCCCCCTTCCTCTTCTCCACGCCGGGCCCCGACATCTTCCTCACTGGTCTCCCGGGGGCGGAAACGATGAGCTCCCGGGAGACCAGAGTTAGTCACCAAGAAGAGGCGGTGACAGAGCGCCCGCCTCGAGTCGCGCACTCCGCGGCCTAGCCGCGCGGGACAGGGCGCCGCGGGAGGAGGCCCCGGGGTCTGGGGCGCCCCCGCACCCCGCCCGCGGCGAATCCTGCTTCCCTTTTACAGGGAGTCTCAGCCCTGCTCCCTCCCGCCAGTACCCCAGGCAGCCCCAAAGAAGTTACAACCCATTCGGGATCGGGGAAACCCAGCACTGCCCGACCGATTCTTGCCCTCAGGGCCAGGATTCCCTCTCTGGGCAAGGGGAGGGGGCGGTCTGCGGGCCCGCGCCGCTGACCCGCGCGGGGATCCCCCGCGGCCGCCGGGCGGGGATCCCGGAACTGGCCGCCGAGTGCGCGTGTAGCCGCGGCGGCGGCGGCGGCGGCGGTAGCGGTAGCGGCGGCGGCGGCGGCGGCGGCGGCGGCGGCGGCGGGGGGGGGGGGGGAGCCGAGGCTGGGAGTTTCCGCCGCCCGCCCGGCCACCAGCCGGACCAGCGACAGCAGCGGCTCAGAGCGGTCCCCGCGGCGGCCGAGGACGCCAGCCTCCTCCGCCTGGACCCCTTCCCCACGCGCGCCGCGGCTGGCGGCCCCGCCAAGTCTCGGGGCTGGGCCCGGGCGTGGGGTTGAGAAACACGGGCCCGCAGCCACCCGTCACTTTCAGTGGCCCCGCCAGAAGCCCAGGACGGGGAATGGGAGACAGACAAAAGGGCGCTGGGGAGGGAGTCCCACACCCCCGAGCCCGGCCCTTACTCGTAGTGGCGGAAGATCTCGTTGGTGACTTTACAGTAGAAAACTTCCTCGTCGGGCCGCAGGTCGGCGGGCGGCTTCTGTCTCACAAACGGCTTTCGGTGTAGCAGCGGCATCTCCGGTCCGTCCGCGGGCTGGCCGGACCCTCGGCCGTGCGCGTCCGCCCCGCTTCGCTACCAGAATTGGAGGGAAAGGGGAGCCGGTAAGGTGGGGAGCGGCGGTGGCGTGGGCTGGTCCGGTCCGCGCGCCGGGGAGGCAGAGGTCGGCTGCTTTTGTGTGACTGACGCGCCGCGGCTGCCCCGGGAGCAGCGCTCTTGCCGGCCGCTGCCTGGGTGTGGAGCAAGCAGAGCCGCCGCCGCCGCCGTCCTCGGAACTGCCCCACCTCTGCTCGCCCCGCGGGCGGCTCACAATGGGGCCCGGCGCCCCGTGGCGGGCGGTGCGGGAGCTGCGGCGCCCCCTCCCCCAGCACCGCCTCCCCGCCCGCCGCCGGCTCACAACGTGCTCGGCGCACAGCCGGCCGCCCCACGCCGCGAGGGCGCTCGCCGCGGGCGGACCCTGGCGCCGCTCGGCTTTGTTCCCCCGCTTCCCACTTCCCGCAGGCGCCGGCCGGCTGCCGGGCGGCCGCACGGAGCCCATCTCACCTGCGAGCGCTCCCGCTGTCGCTTCTCCACCTTCTCAACTCCGCGGGCGGCCAGGACCTGGTCCTCCTCGGGGGTCGCCTCTCGCCAGCCCCGCAGCGCCCCTGACCGCCGCTCCGCCCGGTGCCACGGCCGGGCTCTGCGCGGGGGATTCGCGTCCCACCACCACTTCCCCGCCTCTCGGAGCTCCTGGGAAGTTTCTGATCTACTTTCGGCTCAGAAGGAGGAAGAGCTGTTGGGAGGAGCTTTCCACTTCTCGCTTCTACCTTTTTATTGGCTACTCGATGACTTTTACAGCCTGTCACTGATACAGGAAGAGACGGCAGAGAGCCTGGGAGAGCTACATTATTAATTAATGGAGCAACCCCTTGTGAAGAATCAGAAGCATCCTCCATGTTTGAGGTTATCAGCCAAAAGATCTAGAGAAAGCGCCGGGATTTCATAAACACATGGCTGACAAAGTCCTCGAGTCTGGCACCAACGCTTAGCTCCACGATGGGAGAAGCACTCCAGTTACGATTTAAATTATATTTTAAAGATAGGAAGAAGAAGGAGCAAGAAATAAGAATGTTTTTATATTTTCCTCCAAAATTAGAATTAATATCTCTATAAAGCTATTTTGCTTACGTAAACACACATCTTGAACAGAAAATATCTCCCTCGATAACCAGTTCTTTATTACTTGGGGCAATTTAGTCAAAGATTTAGATAGCCCAGGGGAAAAAAGTACGTTAGAAAATGTCATCATCCTTGTAAAACCTCGACATATTTATTTACACGCCCTTTAAAAAGAAATATTTACGCCATTGTGATACTTTGCAAAAGATGAGTGATTAATTCAATTAGAATTTTATAGATTTTGAATTTACTACTAAAATTTCCTCTAGAGAAACTTTTTCATATCAGCAATTTGAAACCAATTTTAATGTACATGATCTAGATGACTTAAATTAGAAAAGAATTTCTGAAACTAGAAGTAAGTCAGAGTGGCTATTAAAATTTGCACACAAATGTTCATACAAATTTTAAACAGTTGAATTCTTATACAAACAAAGTTAAAATTATATTCTATTTCATCAAATATACTCGGTTTTCCCACTGCCATTCTAAAATGTCAATACAATCATAATTGAGTTTTCAGAGTTACATATATCGGGTTTCTTTTAATGACTTGTGGTACTTAATAAATGTTTTACATATTATTCATTCAGAATAGTTCAAGTTTAGAAAATTATAATTAACATATCCAAGTTTAGCTTCAGTGTGTTTATAATAATCAAATTGGTAGTTTATCTAAACTGCCTCAGCAAATAACATTTCTCTTTAAGTTATTCTACACATGTACTACCAAAAGCTTACCTAAGGTATTATTTCTGTATTTTGGTATCATTACTTCCTTGCTTTATAAATTACCACTTCTTGGCTTTTGAGAGTGAGAAGTTCATTGCTGTGTCCAGAATGTAGTTAAAAGATACTGCCATGAAATGAGACTTTTTGTGCAAAAAATTGGAAATATTGTAAAAGAAACAAAGTAGTACAGAAAAAAGGAGAATGCAATGCAATTAAAATCATTTAATTTTTTAAAAAATTATTTTAACTAAACATTTATCAAGCTTCTTTTAGGTATCAAGACAATGTACTGCCCCATGCAAAGAAAGAAAACAGAAATGTGTCCTTGCCTCATGAAAAGTACAGTATCGTAGGTAAGAGATGATGAAAACACAACCAACATAGGAATTGAGTCCTAACAATCATGAGTAATGCTGTATAATCCAAAACAAGAATTAGAAAAGATGAGAAGAAAATTTAGAAGGTTCTTCCTATGTGGAGTTATCCACAGGGCATGATTTGAAGGACAACAAAAAGCTGTGCTCTAAAATATCTCACCAATCACAAGATGCTGGATGAACACAACACTGTAAATGCAAATATGCTAGCCTCACGGGATATATATGAACCTAATATCAAGATGTAGTTTTGATAACTGTCTCAATTTTGAGAAGCTATATTCCCTTAGGTTCAAAAGCTTGAGCTAGAATACTATTCTTGTTTTCTATTAACTAATTAACATAAAGGGTTTTACTGGGGTGGTCTGGTGAGATAGCAGTCAGAGCCAAAACAAATCTTCGGAAACTGTTTTGTTTTGTTTTGCTTTTTGTTAGTACTGGGGATGGAACTCAGGACCTTGCACTTTCAAGGCAGGTGCCTGAACCACTGAGCTAAATCCCTGCCCCCGGAAACTTAATTCTTTAATTTTGCACCCAGGAAATTGAAGTTCAGGAGCTGGAATCTAGGCCTCCAGACCAATCTTTTTAGACCACATCATTTGTTTCCTTGGATTCAGTTATATCTAATTTTCTTGCATACCCTACTCACACTGTATAAGCTAAAATACCATTACAAATCCTTCCTAAACTGCTAAAGTGCATATAAATATATTTTATTAATTATCAGATACAATTTATTTTTGAGAATTATCCAGGAAAGCAATGTGGTAATAAAAATCTTAAATGTGTCTAACCAAACAGTTGACATAAGTCCTACCTCCTTGTTCCATTAACACATCTAACAGATGGATTTCATGCCCCTTTTTAGCAATCTTACAGTATTTGAAATACAGCTTCCCTGAACTTTTCAGAGAAAGATGCCTTATCAATATATACAAGAAACACCTATAACTTTGTAACTTTTCCTGATATAACTCTTAACACCTGTCTCAACTTTTCCATGTTTTCCTTTTAATGTCTCTAACAAATTCATGACATTTTACCTATAAAAAATTTAGAAGCAATGAATTTTTCCTTTGTCTGAAACCACTGGCCTAGTGTAACAACAGTGGTTCTAGACCTCAACTGCCCATTAGAAATACCTGAGGGGTTTTTGAAAACTACTTAGGCATCCTCAGACCTCTGGTCTCTAGGGTAGGGACCCAAGTATTGGAAATTTAAAAATTTCAGGTGATAATGCCCAGCTGAAGTGGAGAACTAATGTGCTTAGAGGAGATTGAATTGTTGATGTCAAAGTGGTAACGTTGCTAAATTTGGAGTACACCTTTTTATTCAACCTCTTCTGATTGCAATCGTGACTTACAAAGTGGTAGTAGAAATTGGAAGAATAGTCTATGGTCATCCTTACCACAGTAATGGTTTACATTTAATGAATGCTTCCAACTTGTCAGGGGCTTGTGCTAAGGGCTTTAAATCATCTCATCTCATACACAATTTTAATCTCAAACTAAGTAACTCATTTCCATTTTACAGATGAAGCCACTAAGAGTCAGAGACATTACTTCAGTAGAATGCCCCAAATTGTACAATCTGGAAGCAGAAAAACCCAAATCCTAATCTTTATCAACTCCAGAATACATACTCCCCTAATACTATTCTGCATTTCCTTAGGACTGATTTGCTGTTCTAGCTCAGATAGAAGTTGAAACAGGGAACTTGATCCTCTGCACAAAACAATTCAGAATGTGTAATGGTTAAGAATATTTGATAATCATGAAAAATACTAGAGGAAACCCTGGAAGAAATTTTTAAAAAAACTTATCAGCATGGGAAAAGCCCGACTGTAACATAAACCACAGAATTCACATAATATGATTCCATAAGATTAAAAATTAAAAAGCTCTGATGACTAAAGCTACTACAAAACTGAAACAGAATTATCAAATTGGGAAAAAAAGATTTGCAGCTCACTAACAAATGGGCTAATTTCTCTAACACACAAAGCATTCTTATAATAACCCAAGAAAACAAACACATCAGCCTTTAAAACATATGAAAAGATTCTCAACTTCACTTATAGTTAGAGAAATGCAGATTAAAAACTACACCAAGATGATATTTTCCATCCTTCAGATTAGCAAAGATCACCATCATATATTGGTAAGTTGGGAAGGAAACAGGCAAAACCTCTATAGAGGGTAACTTGACAATATCTACCCTAAATTACAAATGCACTAGAAATTACCTAAATTATAAATGCAGGAAGATATCCTACAAATACATTTCAATAGGAGTCTTTATGTTGTCTTCATTAGCAATAGCATAATATTAAAACCAATGAAAATGTCCATTATTACATACATTATACTAAATCCATGCAATGGAACAGTATGCAGACATAGAAAAGAAGTGAAAAACAGGCCTGGGGACTTAGCTCAGTAGTGCTGCTGCCTGCCTCACAAGTACAAGGTCCTGAGTTCGATCCCTGGTACCAAAGAAAAAGGTAAAAAAATGACAGTTACAGAAAAGTGTTTATGGGGGAGGTTTTCTACATATACATATTTGCTTGATACATAAAATATGTCTGGAATGATAACACACCGGTTGCCTCTGGGAAAAGAAAAGGTGGCTGAGGACAGGGATGAAAAGGAGACTTTTCACTGTACACCAAAGATGAATACAAATTTTAAATAGAAGGTAAAGAGGCCAATGAGGACAGACAACTGATGTACCAGTCTTTCACTTCACAAATGAAAATAAAAAGAACCACAATTAAAATTCAAACAATAAAAAAAGTAAAAATTTCCTTGTTAAATATTTACAGAGCCTAGCATAATGCTTCTCCCATAGCAGGAGTTCAATACATATTTGTTGGATAGATGAATGCTTAGATGGGTGTATAAAATACAGAGTTTGATGAGACAAGATAGAGTCAGACCGATAGCTTCTTCCATCTTAACCTGGAAATAGGATTTAGATTACACATTTCTAAAAACAATTTAGATTACCCACACTAATAGTTACATACCAATTTACAGAACAAATCATTACTATGTTCAGATAAATAAATTTACTACTGTTTAAAAAAATAAGACATATAAGGAAAAAAAAGATGGTTTTTAAATGTCGATTACAGGCCAGGCACGGTGGCACATGCCTATAATCCCAACACTTGGCAGCCTGAGGCCGGCCTGGGATACATAGTGAGTTTAAGCCTAGCCTGGACTACAAAGCAAGACCCTTTCTCCAAAAACAAAAACAAAAACAAAACCAATGTGAATTACAGAATTCTCAAGTGCAAAGCTAATGTTTAAGCTTTATCTGTAGCAAAACAGCTATCATATAAAAGTTGCACTAATTTTGACATCTCGTTTACCAAATAATTTCTTTATTAATGAAGTAGAGAATGCTAGAATATATTTTGTTCCTCTTTTATTTTCCCTGTAGTGTTCAGGCTACAGCCTAATATCAGTTATCATTTAAAATATTATTATAAACCAGGTGCAATGGTACACATCTGAAATCCCAGCTACACAGGAGGCCTAAGCAGAAGAGTCACATGTTCAAGCCTGGGAAACTTAGCAAGACTCTGTCTCAAAATAAAAAATAAAAAGGGCTGGAAATGTAGGTCATCACTAGAGTACTTGGCCAGCTTGTGCAAGGTTCTCTGGTCAATCCCCAGTACTGAAAAAAAATTACTATAAAATTTAAAAATATTTACCACCATGCCTAGAACATAGCAGGCACTCAAAACCTATAATCGAAGAGTTCTATATTCTATTATTATCTTAAACTATTTATAATTAGGACCATATTTCTTTTTACCAATTAGCTCACATAGTTAAAGAATAGTATTACCAATAAATACTGTTTTGACGCTAATAACTTGCCACATTGTGCTTTACAAAGGCAAATCACCATGTTGCAATGCATATATTCTTGATTACTTGGCAACTGTGGAAGGAGAAACAGAAATAAGACAGTTAAAATTTAGAACTCAGCTCTGAACATATCATGCTAAATTCTAACTTAAGTGTTCCTGGTGAAAGATGCTAATGCTGTAGGCTCCTATAAAATAAATGCATTGAGGGTTTTCCCCTTCTGTTGCCATCATCATCCATAGAACTCAGAAATCTACCATCATATTTTCTCTAGCCCAGATGTTTATGTCAAAATACCCATCTCTTATTTCCTTAGCAAAACGAAAATTTTTTGAGCCAAATTTCTCTTTTTGGGTTGAAAATGATAAACTTCACTCCAAGTTACCAGTAAACTGTTTCTCAGTAGCTTCTTAACATCTCCGCACCACATGCCTGGCCTCTAGGGCCTAGTTTACCTACCAGATCAAACATCTTCCCTGATTCAAGTACAAAACACCAAGATAGGTATGGCACTGCACACCTGAAATCCCAGCACTCTGGGAGGCTGAGGCAGGAAGATGGCAAGTTTTAGCCCAGCCTGGGGAATTTAGCAAGACCCTGTCTCAAAAAAATTAAAGGACTAGGGATGTAGCTCAATGTGAAGGCCCTGGGTTTAATCCTCAGTACTCCAGGGAAAAAGAAAATATAAAACATCAAATTGCCTAACATTAAACACCTTTCTTTTCCCCATTTGAAACTTTCCTTGTGAAATAAGGACCACACATTCTAGTGTGACAGGCAGAATAACAGCCCCCAGGTCTGTCCACATCTGTATGTTATTTTACATGGCAAAAGAAACTTGGAGACATGATTAAGATGAAGGACCTCGTGATGAGGAGATTATCACGCTTTACCCGGGTGGTCCCAACCTAATTCCTTTAAAGTGCAGAACATTTCCCTACTATGGTTACAAAGAGGACAGGGTGATTGAAGACAAGGCAGAGAGAGGTGACATTGCCGGTCAAAAGCCAAGAAATGTGGAGATTTCTAGAAGGTGGAAGAGGCAAGAGAACAGATTCTCCCCCACAGGGCTGACAAGAGGAACACACCCCTACTACACTTTTATTTCAGCCTGGTAAGACCAATGTTGGACTTCTGATCTACTGCAAAGTCTATGGCAATTTGTAACAGCAGCAATAGAAAACCAGTAAGTCAGTTTCCAGTTTGAAAATATTCACAGTCTTCATACTCCCCATCTGATTTTCATTGCAATAGTGAGTAATACCTTTGAAACTTAAATGAATGAGTTAGCTCTCTCAAGCTAAGTTTATAGGAAACTTCTAGAGTTTTCAAAAATGATTCAGGCAGCTGTTTCTCTTTCAAGTTGCAAAAATTCATCTAGCTATTTCATAATAGGATATTTCCTTAACCTTATACAGGTTGCATATCTCTTATCCAAAATTCTTGAGACCAGAGGTATTTTGGATTTCTGATTTGTTTGCATATACATAATGAGAAGGAATATTTGCATATAATGAGACAGCTTGGGGATAGGACCCAAGTCTAAACACAAAATCCACTATGTTTCATATTTACCTTATACACACAGCCCGAAGGTAAGTTTATTCAGTATTTTGGGGGTGCCTTTGATTTGACTATGACTTGTCACAAAGGGTCAGGTATGAAATTTTCAACTTGTACATTCCTGTTGGTGCTCAAAAAGTTTCAGGATTTGGAACTTTCCAGGTTAAAAATGCTCAACCCATACAACCATAACATATATACTGAGTTAGCATATATAGCAAGAGGATGGTTATAAAACCTTGTTTCCTGATGAGATTCTATCTCAAGTCTCCTTAGGGATCTTGCTCCAATTCCCTCTTATCTAACAGCAACCCCTCCTCACCACTATGATGGCTACCCTTAGGTTGTAAGGCCCTTAGGCATGATGTGTACATTCAGAGCACTATTTCTCTTCCTTCCTGAACTAACATTTTAAGAAAATCTGTTTTCTTTGTTTCTATTTATTTTATTTATTTTGTAGTATTGGAGATTGAACCCAGGACCTTGTGCATACTAAGCAGATGCTATATCACTGAAGGACTATATGATGCCATATCTATACTATACTATAAGATGCTATATCACCTCCAGCCTTCTACTTCTATTTCTAGCTCTTTGTAGCCTCTCTACTCTCTACCTCCACCTGATGCTGCCCTTAATTCTGATCCCCTAACTGACAAATCCAGTGGACTCTTTTCAAGGAGGGATCCACCTGGCCTCCTCGCTCCCTTGATCTCTGTGATACACTCCTCCCTGGTTCTCTTCCTACTATTGCATGGTTCTGAGTCTCCTTGGCAATGCCTCTTTCCCCTCAACCTGTCCCTAAACCCTACATTCCCAAGCTCCCTGTCCTCTCTCCTCCTTCTCTCTTGTCATTCCTCAGGGAAGTCTCTCCAAATCCTCTCCTTGACACCTTAACCACCCCATCTCACTGGGATATGAGCTCCTCCAGGGTCTCCTTGCTTCCCTGGGGACTCTACCAGAGTTCTTGAACACTGTGAGATGATAAGTGACTCAGCAAACTGACATTTTATAAAGATGAGTCTGGGAGTGGTATGGAGGTGTGACTAGACTGTGCAGAGCTTGGAGGTAGGGAAATGAGAAGACAAAAGTATAAACACAAAATGACGATACAGTAGTCTCCACTTGTCTGAGGTTTTGCTGTCTGAGATTCCAGTTATCTGCTGCCAACTGTGGTCTGGAAATGTTAATATTTGTCTTGACTGTTTCTAGAGAGAGATTGCATTTGCCTAAATTTTATTATGGTATATTTTAAAAATTGTTCATTTTATATCTCTTACCATACCTAATTTATAAATTAAACTTTATTATAGGCATGTATGTATAGAAAAACCCCCAGTATATATAGGGTTTGTCACTGTGTATGGTCTCAGACATCCAGTGGGGGTCCTGGAATTATCACTCACAGATGGGGGTGCTACCATAGCCTGAATTATCACCTCCACAAATGGAAAGGAGGAAAACCAAGGAGAAACATTTCAGAGGCACTGTTTACTGACAGGATTGAGTGACAGAGTTGAGTCAAAGGTTTCAAGCTCCAGAGTTTAGAAAAGTAATAAAATAATGAACAGAAATGGGGAGATCAGGTAAAGAAATAAGGTGTGAGGGATTTGAAGCACTCTGTTTTAGATATGGAGCGTCCAAGCAGAGGTGGCCTCCAGGCATTTGAAGATTGGGCTCTGAAATCAAAAGAGAAATCCAGATTGAGGCTATAGATAGTGTAGGGAATTATTTCCAGAAATGTTATCATGAAACATACTAAAGTTGATGGATATGCACTAGGTAGCTAATATTTGCTGAATAAATTGAATCTGTTTATATTCTTTTTCAAGTGCCCAGCCCAAGCACCAGAACACTCAAGACATTCACGGATACTCCACAATACCTCCTTGTCCCCCATGAGTAGTCCCCAGCTGTTACTTTCCTGGTTCTACTTCCAGATTGTTTCTAGATATCACCAAAAAAGTGATCTCTCATCTAAGGGGCCTCTTCTGACACTCTAAACTTCTTGGAAGGCATCTAATATTAACTTACTGTTGAATAATACTCCAGACAGGTTTTCTTTGTTATTGTCGTTCCTGAGACAGGGTCTCACTCTGTAGTCCAGCCTGGCCTCAAACTCCAGATCCTCCTGCCTCAGCCTCCCTGAGTGCTGAGATTACAGGCAGGTGCCACCTCACCCAGCTCTCCAGAACAGGTTTTCTAAACAAAATATTTTCCATTTTTCTGGAGCCTCCAACCTGATCTCCTTTTCTTAGCTTTAACCTTTGCTCTCATCAATCACCTTGCTTCCTAATTTATTTATAAAATCTGGACCATTTAGTACATCTTTGGGTTTTTAACCACAATTTTCTTGTATTTCCACTAGACCCCTCTCCCTTTCCCTATTGTTTTTTCCAAGGCTTTATCTTCTGTGCCTTTGGCATATTTTTCCCCCTCTAGGACCTTATTCCTTGACTTTCTTTTCTCTACTATCTCTCCTCCAGGCACTCTCTTCCTTTGGCCTACAGACATATCCAAGCCTCCCTTATCTTTAAAAAATTATTTCCTTTACTTTGATTCTCTTGCAGATACCATTTTCTCTGTTTTTATTAATAAGGAATATAAACTTTACAACTATGTGTAGTCTTTGGAGTGATTTGAATTATTGTTTTATTTTATTTATTTTAGTACATATTTGTGTCAGAATTTCCATAATGTCGGTTTCTGTAAGCCAGACTTTTTTGTTTGGTTTGGTTTTGGTTTTGCCTTTGGTTTTTTGAGACAGGATCTCTCTTTAAGTTGCTAAGTGGCCCAGGCTGGGCTCAAACTTGCCATCCTCCTGTCTCAGTCTCCCAAAGTGCTGAGATTACAAATGTGTACCACCACATCTAGCAGTAAACCAGAAATCATTTGATAAATTTATTATAAATAATTTTCAGTATTCAAAAAATACTTATTTGGAATACTAGCTTCTGAAAAACAACAGATAATATAATATTACTTTGCCATTTCGTGTTCACAGGGAGTTTATTATCAATGCACTTAGAGTTGTCATGTGGTTGTTACCTCTTAGTCATAAGGCAGGATTTTCTGATGTCTACAACAACAGCAATTATATTCATTTAAGGCTGCAACCAAGAGTCTTGGGCAATCTTTATGACAGTAAGTATAGATGTAGGTCTGAGAAGTAGTCAGTCAAGTTTGAAACTTAGAAGGTACTATGAAAACACTACCTTTTTCTGTTATTAATTTAAATACAATCAATGTTGTTTCATAAAATATATTTGTCTTGTGTTTGGAACTTTCTAGCAGTCATGATGGCAGTGCCTTCTATGCTGTACATACACCTGCATCTCTCCTTCTAGCCTAAAAAGCTGCCTGTCTGCCATGTTCTGCAGTAGATGCCTTCCTAATTGTTGATGAAGTTAGACAACATACCCAAATGCTATGTTAAGTACTGTACTTGGATCTAAGAGCTAAATAATGAAATATTTAAAACAAATTAATTTTTATAAACAATAACTTTTAGAAAAAGTTATTTTTATAATTTCACAAAAACAAAATATATATTTTATGTACTCACAGCAAAATAAAGGCCTCACAACTAGCAAAACTGCTGGAAAATATTGAAAGATGTGATTTGGAGTAAAGCAAATTTCTTTCTTTCTTTTTTTTTTTGTGGTACCGGGGATTGAACTGGGGTCCTTGTGCTTGAGAGGCAGGCGGCGGCACCACTGAGCTAAATCCCCAGCCCACAAATTTATTTCTTACAATTGTTAAAATATAAATATTAAGGGCAGGGGATTTAGCTCAGTGGCGCCGTGCCTGCCTTGCAAGTGCAAGGTCATGAATTCAATTCCCTGTACCGCAAAAAAAAAAAAGAATTCCCCAAAATATAAACATTAAATTTAAAAATCTCCTAGCAACTGCTAGGTATAAAGTACTTCACCAGGCACTGAATTTAAGAATAAAGAGTTATAATGGCTCAGTTGAAAGGTATTCCAAACTTTCTATATATTCTATATTATTTTCATTTTATAGATAATAAGGGTGCAAAGAAATTGTCCACGGTCCCACAGCATACAGGAGGAAGAGGTGGGAGTCAAATTCATATTGATTACCTGTCAAAGTCTGTTTGTTCAACAAGTGTTTCTGAGAGCTTTCTATATGACAGCGTTCTAGGGGCTTGGGACACACCAGGGAAGAAAATGGAAGAAGACCCCTGCACTAGAGCTGCCTACTCTCCCAGAGGGGTGGGGCCAGCTGAACCCCACTGTGCCCTATCCCATCCTGGCCTCTGGAGAAAGGAGGTAAGGCCGCCAAGAATGGGGCCTGGGATTTAGCTCAGTGGAGCCTGTCTCACAAGTGCAAGGTCCTGAATTTGATCCCTGGTACCAAACCAAACCAAACTAAACCAAACCAAACCAAACCAAACCAAACAAAACAAAACCAAACAAAACAAAACAAAAAGAATGGACTCCAACACGTTTCTAGTGGTTTTGATAGCAGCAGAGACTACCATAACCAGAAAGAACATTTTCTAGAGAGCTGTGAGCTGGCTGATTCTCCTCCAAGCTCTAAAAGTGAAGGCTGCAGGACTGGGAATGTAGCTTAGTAAAAAAATTTTTTTAAAGTTCAGGAGGGGCTGAGGATGTAGGTCAATGGTAGAGCCTTAATTAGCAGGGCCCAGGGTTCAATCCCCTGCCCTGCCAAAAACTAAAAAATAAATTTAAAAAAGTGAAGCTTGCAAGAGGGGCTGGGCAGGGAGGGGCTAACCACTGGGTGATCATATTTGGGAAATTTACAAGAATAGAAGTTTCATTTCCCCTCCATGCCAGGTTATTGAAGCTTTGGGTAAATTCTATTCTATCAAATAAGAGAAGAATCCTTTCTTCACCAGCCATGCCTATAATACCTAAGGATGATCAATCATGTTGGAGAAACAAGAGGCTGCTGCAGAAAGTAAACAGTCTTGATTGTAAGACTGGGATTTAAATATCCATTTAGCACATAAAGCCTTGGAAAACTAATTTTAATTAAAAAATGGAGACAGATTCCAGATTCATAAATATTTCTACATGAATTCTATCAAAACTGTATGGTTTGTATGCATATATTATAAGATAATGTTTATTCTAGAAATCAGAATGCTATAGAAAGCTTCATTATTCATTTTACAGACTTCACATAGCATTGAAATAAAAACCTGGATACATAGCACATACAAAAAAAGAAAATTGCATTCAAATATCATTTATTAAAACAAGTGCAAAAAATAAAATATCTGCAATCAATTCTAGTAGTATATTAACAGAATAACCACCACTAACAAAATAGGCTTTTTTCAGTAATATAAATATGGTACAATATTAGGAGAATTATAAGTTAGATGGATCAAAAGAGTAAAACTAGGGCCAGGGATTTAGCCCAGTGATTCCACTGCCTGCCTCGCAAGCACAAGGTCCAGAGTTCAATCCCCAGTACCAAAAAAAAAAGGAGTAAAAGTATAAGATAGCTTTGAGAGAAAATAAAAAGCTACTTGATAAAAGCCCATATTTGTTCCTGGTTTGTTAAAAAACCCAAAGTATCCCATGAAGACAAGATGAGGAATAAACATAATCAAGCAAGACATGATTAAAGCATTTCAAACATTAAAACTTTAGCTACATTTTCATGAAAAACGCAACAATCAAAAAGCTTCAGTATCATTGGTATTATTCATATCTGTTCAGAAAGCTAGCTAATGAATAAGAAAGACAGTCAGACATAGTGGCACACACCTGTACTCCCAGTTGCTCAGGAGGCTGAGGCAGGAGAGTCTCAAGTTTAATGTCAGCCTGGGTAATTTGGTGAAACTCTGTCACAAAATAAAATTTTAAAAGAGATTGAGATGTATCTCAGTGCTTCCTGAGTTTAAATCCCAGTGTGGTATTTTTTTTAAAAAAAACAAGAAATATAGATATTAAGCCAGGTATGCCGGGCATGGTGGCAGATGCCTGTAATCCAGGTGACTCAGGAGGCTGAAGCAGAAAGAAAGCAAGTTTGAGGCCAGCCTGGGCAACTCATAAGACCTTGTCTCAAAAAATAAAGAAGTATGAGGATATAGCTTAGCGATAGAGCATTTGCTTACCATGTGTATAGCCCTGGGTTCAATCCTCAACACACACACACACACACACACACACACACACACACACACAACATAAATATTAAATATGCTAGATGAAATTTATCATTATAGATGATCTACTTGTCTGGCAGAAAAACCTAGAGTCAGGGAAGAAAACTATTTCTCCCAATAAGAGAGTTCAGAAAGATGTTTCATCAGAGGGTCACTTTCCTGTACCATGTGGAAAAGGTAGGAGAAAAAAGATCTCATTCAAAAGGGCCTTGACTCAGGCCTTTTCACGTGCTCTTTCTTCTGCTTCAAACACTTCCCCTAAATCTTGCACGCTAGCCACTTTCTTATCATTTATTTGTCATCAACTTCCTGTACTGTTGAAAGACCCTTACCTACTCCAGCCCTTAGTAAGACAGCCGGTAGCACTCAACGTTTCCGTGGCGCGGGCTGCCGGGATGTGTGTCACTCGCATGTTTACTTTTCCTTCTGGCTGAGCAGTACACAGACCGAGTTTCCCTGCCAATGTGGCAGGGGGTCAGTGCCGCTTGGAGGACGGGGAGATCTCTCAAGCACAACTCTGCTCCCTTCTCCCTTTCCCATCAATTAAATCAAGACTCCAAAGACCCAGAGGACAAGGAACCACGAGATCAAAGTAAACTTGCTGGAGCCTCCGAGCCTAAGGCGCAGGTTCAAAGAGGACTGCAGCAGGAGCTGCCCAACCAGAAACACTCACGTGGGCCTGTTGCAGGCGAGGGAAGCAAGTTCATTGCTTTCAGGTAAGAACTTTTAGGGTCAAAAATGTGTCAGATATTATGGCACGTGACGAGCACTAAGTAGTTTAGTTTTTGCAACTGCATTTTTACATGAGAAAATAGAGATGTAGTGATTTTAGTACGATTTCCCAAGACTTCTGAAGTAGTAGAGTCAGTTTGTTTTTGGAGTCCACACTCTTTACCATTAGGCTGTACCAACTCATCAGAGGAAAACAGTTTTTAAAAGGAAGAGTAAGGAAAAGGATCTTTCTTATCTTACTAAAACCAAAACATATATACCTATAAAAACAGAAAATAAAGAAGCACAAAAGATAGATACATAGATCAATAGAACAGAACCATAGATAAACTTAAAACAATATGCCCGAAGCATTAATTTTATTTGCTAAATTATTTAATTAATTATCTATTTCTCTATTTTTTGCTTTTTTGAGACAGTCTTACTATGTGGTCCAGGCTGGTCTCCAACTCATGGGAATGCTCCTGCCTCAGCCTCCTGAGTGCTGGGATCACAGATATGTGCCATAGTGCCTGTCTCCAAAGGATTTGTTTTACAAAAGGGCAAAGCAATACAGCAAAGGACAACCTTTTCAATAAATGCTGCTGGAGTAGTTAGACAGCCATAGGCAAAATAAATGAACTTCAACACACAACTTACACCTCATAAAAAAATTAAGTCAGTGTGGATCATGGGCTTAAATGTAAAGCACAGAACTATACCACTTTTTTTTTCCCCATTAAGTTTATTGGTACATTTTCGGTATACAATACAGTTATATTCATCATTGGGATCTTGTACCATTACATGAGTCTCTTGGTTCTTATTTTTTTCCCCCTTCCCTTGCCCTCCCTTCCCTATTTGCAAAGACCTTGTTTCCGTTTTTTTTCCTCTTCTCATATTTTTTCCTTTCTCTTTTTTCCCTTCCCCTACCCCTCCCAATTCCCCTGCTCTTTTAGACCTTTTCTTCCTATTACACAATATCAGTTATACATTTTTAAAATTACAATATCAAGATCTAGGAGACATTACCACAGATTTTACAGAATTTAAAAGGATATAGAAAGCATATTACAAAAATCTTTTTAAAAATAAATTTGACAACTTCTAAGAAGTACTTTAGAAGACAAATTAATGAAACGTTTTAACTCTGGAGGAAATATAAAATTTGAATAGCACCTATTAAAGAAAGTATATTCCTAGCTTGAAAACTTACCTATATGACAACAGAAGGCTCATAAACATTTTAACTGATAAATTATATCAAACAATTAAAGCAGAAAAAAGAAGGAACACTTCTCCCCTCATTTTAGGAACTCAACATTGTGCTAATCCTAAAACTGGATAAAGATAATAGAAGAAAAAAGTATGAACATAGATAGAAATTTGTTTAACAAAACAAACTATTGGAAGTCAGATCTGGCAGTATGTAGAAAGTGGTTTTGTTATAGGCATGGCAGTGTTGGTTCAGCATTGGAAGATCTACCCCCAAAAGTCATCATTTTAACAGAGGAAAGGAAAAAGCCATATGATCCTGTCACTAGTTGGAGAAAGAGTATTGGACTAAATTCTACAGCTGTTCATAGTTAAAGCTATCAGAAGACTAGAAGTAGAACAGAAACTTCTCAACAGATCAAAGACATGTACTCCATACTTCCAACAAAAACTCCTTCTATGAATGGAGACGATACAATGCTTTCTCCCTAAAGTGGGGAACAAGGGCATATATGCCTACTCTTCATCTGTCCATTAGACTTTGAAACATAGGTCTAAACCAAAATAGTCTGGCAATAAAATGATACAACTAGGATAGGATTGGCAAGGTAGAAGCAAAATCTTTATATGTAGATGAAATGATCATCTACAGAGAAAATACTAGAAATCTCTAGGAGCCCCTAGAACTTGTACTTGAATTTAGCAGGATTAGAAAACACAAGGTATATATAAAAATTCAGGTCTGTGTATACTTGCTATAAATGAAGAATTGGATATTGAAATTTAAAAGTTATGTAGGAGTACAAAGGACCTAGAAAAGGTTTTTTTTAAAAAAAAAAAACAGTGTTGGAAGACGTTTAGTTCCTAATTTTAAGACTTCTTCTAAAGCTACAGTAATCAAGGCAGTGTTGGTGTAACTATACCACTTTTAGAAAAAGAAGAAAATCTTCAGGATCTAGGGCTAGGGAGAGTTCTCAGTCTTGACACCAATCAAAATCAATAAAAGGAAAAATTGATGAATTGGACCTAATCAAAATTAAAAACTTCTGTTCTGCTGATAATCCAGTTAAGAAGATGAAAAAACAAGTTATGGACTGGCAGAAAATATTTGCAAATCATATATTCACCAAGGGGGTTGTATCTGTAATGTATAAAGAACTCTCAAAACTCAATAGCTAAAAAAATCCAATTAGAAAATTTGCAATTGGCTGAGGCACCATGTCCTTTAAAAATATGACACCTCACAGCTTCTACTTCTGGGTCCTGTAGCAGTAGAGCTGGCTCCAGAGTTGCTGAGAAAAGGGAGAAAATGAGTTGGAAGTGACCTGAGGCAATGAAGTGATGGAGATAAGAGAGAAGGGAGAATTCAGCCTATGCTGCCCGGATGTATCTGTAGTAGCCAGAGGTGCTTAAACTCTTCTCAGTGGGGAGGGGCTGCTCACCACCTTCTGAAGACTCAAGGGCAAAGCCACCGCTTTATATGTGAAAGTGATACTACCCTGCTAAACCACCAGCCAGTGGGGTATTTTTAAAATATTCTCTGTTGCAATCATAATTACTACTCATTAAAGAAAATTTAGGAATTTTAAACAATCAGCTTGCTACTCAAATGCTACATAGCAGTGTTAATCTTTTGGTATTAAATGTTCCTCTAGACATTTCTGTGCATAATTTTTTGGTGTGTTTACATAGTTATTATTATACTGTACATACGATTTTATGTTCCTTTTGTACTTAACATAAACATTTTTTCTATGTTACCAGTCTTTAAAAAAAAAGAAAATTTGCAGTTGGGAGGTGGAGTCAGGAAAAATCTCAAGTTTGAGACTAGCCAGGGTACCTCGCAAGACCCCACCTTTAAAAAAAACAAAAAAATACACTCCCCCAATTTCACTTATGGACATTTATCCCAGACAGGCAAAAACTTAATTTCACACAAAAACCTACACACAGTTGTTCATAGCTTTACCCCTAACAGCTCCAAACTAGAAACAACCCATATGCCTTTCAACAAGTGAATGGTTAAACAAACTCTGATCTATCCATACCATGAAATACTTCTCAGTAATAAAAGGAACAATTGGATGGATCCCTAGAGAACTGAGTTGAAAAAAAATTCTCAAAAGGTTACATACTTTATGATCCATTCATACAACAATCTTAAAATGACAACAAACAACAACAACTGGGCATAATGTTTCATGACTGTAATCCCAGAACTCTGGGAGGCTGAGGCAGGAAGATCATAAGTTTGAGCCCAGCCTGGGCAATTTAGCAATGTAGTGAGACTCTTGTCTCAAAGTAAAAAGGGCTGGGGATGCAGTTCAGGGCTTTTGGGTTCAGTCCCTTGTTGGAGTCGGGGGACAACAAAGAGATGGAGAACAGTTTTTAGCTTTTGCAAGAGTTAGGATTGGTTAGGATTGGGGACTGGGAGGAGAGATGATGATGGGGCAGACTGTGTTTTGTTTGTTTGTTTTGTTTTTTTGTTACAGGGGATTGAACTCAACTTAGCTATCTCCCCATTCATTCATGCATTCATTTATGTAAGACAGGGTCTCACTAAGTTGTTACATTGCCCAGGTTGGGTTCAAATTTTCAATCCTCCATCCTCAGCCTCCCAGAGTGCTGGGATTTCAAGTGAGTGCCACTACCCCCAGCTTGTGACTGTGACTGTGATTATATGACTGTTTGTATGTACTGAAACGGTATAGAACTTTTACACCAACACGAGTGCATGTAAAATTTAGAATCTGAATAAATTGGATGAATTGTATTAATTTTAATTTCCTAGGTATTGTATTATAGTTATGGGAAATGTTACCACTGGGGGAAAGTGGTTGAAAGATACAGATTATAAATTATAATCTATAATTATTTAAAAATAATTAGTGGAGAAAATAATTAGTGGAAGCTAATAAAATGAAATTTTAGGGTACCTATCTGGTATGCCAGACCTTTATCAAACTATCTAGGGTGCTCTTTCCAATGAGTAACAGGACATTTTTATTTTTAAACACACTGTGGGGAGACATATTAAGTTGACTGTCCCATCTAGAATGAAAATTTTCTCTAGGTGTAATGGTAAATGCCTGCAATCCCAGCACTAGGAGGCTGAGGCAGGAGGACCACAAGTTTGAGCCTAGCCTGGGCTACTTAGCAACTCAGCAAGAACCTGTCTCAAAATAAAAAAGGTCTAGGGGTGTAGCTTATGGCGAAGACTCTGGATTCAACCCCCAGTACTAAAAAGAAAAAAGTGGGAGAATTTTTTTCAATTCTAAATTATAACTATCATGCCACCGGGAACTCTTTATCTTTCTAGCACAGACAGAAATAGTTTGTCTTTAGCAATGGATGCCTGCAAAGCAACACTACTCTTCCAGTTTGACCACAGCTGCCTCCACACAACTTCCTTAGGTATCACAAACACAACCAAGCACCACGTTTCCCTTAAATTTTTTTCTATTAAATTATATTAGCAATTTCATATAAAAAAGAAAACATGTTGAAAAATTATTGCTCTGTAAATGAACTTGATCATTAAGTCCAAAGATCACTGAGCAGGGCTGGGGATTTAGCTCAGTGGTCAGGGTACCAAAAAAAAAAAAAAAAAGAGCAAAGATCACAGAGCATTGATAATAAACTTCTCAGTCTTCTAAATGTTTGTTTTTAAGGGAATGTTCATGTTTCCTTTCAGAGATGGTACCAATCAAGTGCTTGGTCTCTTTCTCTCCAGCAGTGCTCAGTCTTATAAAGGAGGCTTCCTAAACAGCAACACTATCGAAGCGGTCAATGTTTTTATTTACTCCCACCAACAGTGGGTCTGGTCGTGTCTCATCTCTACAACCTGAAAGACTTCTACGTTTCAGTTTTGATGTTCACTTTAACTTGCCTTTACCTTTTAAAAATGCTGGGTGATACCGAATAGTTTCTCTAGTGTGAGAAACTGAAAGTGTAAATAAGGATTAAAATGATTAAAATGAATAATTGATAATTTGAAATAGGAAAAGGTCCAAAGGTGTAGGGGCGGTGGGAGGGGAAGGGGAAAGGGAAGAAAGGAAAGGAAAAACTATGAGAAAAGAAAAAAAATGGAAATGAAGTCTATGTAAATAGGGAAGGGTGGAGAGGGTGAAGGGCACACAGGTAATGGGGAAAAAATAAGAACCAAGATATATCAGGTACAGGTACAGGCACCCAATGATAAATATAAATGTATTGTATACCTAAAATGTACCAATAAAAGAATTTTAAAAATAAATAAAAAATAAAAATAAAAATGCTGGCTGAGTGCAGTGTAACAAGATCTAGGCCCATGGCTCTTTATCAGTTGTCCCCGGGCTCAGGCCCTCAAAGTGACAGACCCAGTCATGTTTCACCTCTACGTCTGGGCATGTCAGTGTCATCACCTCCCTCTAACTCACTCTGACACCCTTCTGGCACCGTGGCTCTGCAGCAGCAGCTAAGCTCAAGGCTTCTTTACTTTCTTAGGGAGGTCCTGGTCCAGGTGACCCTTCCCTCCTACTCGTTTCCAAAGTAAGATTCTCTGAGACTTGCTATCTATGAAGTATTTATTCTCTGTCTTCACCAGGATTTAGCTGTGCAACAGAAAGTGTGTCCTCTCTGTTCCAACAAAGTAGCAAGTTTCATTTTAGCCTGAACTTTGCTTCTCTGGCTTTTGAATGGCTGCAGGCTCACAAATTATTAGTTGACAGAACTTGCCATGCACATCCTCAAAAATAGCCTAAATATTAATTTAGCTGTAATTTTGTTCTTCATAATAATGTCCTTCTAGCTAGGTGGGGTCCTGTATCTACTGGAGGCCACCTCCATGCCATGCTTGGACTCTGGGGAGCAGATTCACAAGGTAAAATTCCCAAGAGACAATCAACGCAGAACTGGGACGCTCGTTTATCTGCTTCTTGCATTATCTGTGTGCAGTTTAAAGTTTGAAGCAAAGTAGCAGATCTAATAAAAGGCCAATTTTGAATTGTAGCCTTTTGTCTTTTAATTTTACAAACACATCCCAAAGCTGTTGCAACCAGTCTGTGCAAGAACAAAAGTTCATTAGTCTGTCTCAACTTCAGAGGAAACATAAATTCCAATAAGCATAGCTAAATTTTCCAAAATAAGAGGATCCAGGAAAAACTAAAGGGTCTAAAACTGCCTACATAACTTTGGCTAGAAAAAAAACACTAGTACTGCCCCAAAATTATATTTTGTACAAATCGGACATAATTATATGGCCCAACCATCATTTTGCAAGTACATAGATTAAGAATATATACTAAGCCAGGTGCAGTAGCACCTGCCTCTAGTACCAAACAAATGTATGTATTCTAAGAATCTATTAGCTATCATCTTCTATAGGAAACCCCAGCCCCTAAATGCCTGTAACACTGAACATTTCTTTCCTGGTGCCCTGGTGCCGTGATTCCCCTATGTAGCTCCTATACCAATTTGTTTATATGCCAGTAATCCTTAGATGAAGGTGGGGGTTTCTTCCTCGGAGACTGTAACTGGTACATAGTAACTCCTTACTTAATGCATCCAGAATGAGTGAATAAATGCTTTAAAGAATCTGGACTGTGGGGTTTT